>NW_026927499.1:0-29982 GCF_032062105.1 Saccostrea cuccullata | reverse complement strand
GTCAGAATTTCCTCTGCTTTTCAGAAAGTTTTTTTTCCCTTTTATCAGTATGTACGACCATACCATTTGTGTAAAGAATTGATGATTTTTTAATAAGTGTAAGCTTGTAATCTTTGGAATTATAATGAATTGTGATTCAGTTGCGAATTTGTTCGCGAAAATACCGCGAAATATTAGTGCTTCACGTAAACTCTGCAACACAGTAAAATCTCAAATGATGGAGAACCCTGTCTGGACATAAAAATCATGTGCCCAAAACAAATAAATTTACACTGATTTTGTGGGATAAATTATCGGTTCATTCTACTAAGTGTGATAGACTGTTTGTGTCACTGATTGTTGTTCTGATTCAAATTGAGTTTTAACTTTTAACTGCATGTTAAACTCTGGAGCAGACTTGTTACATTATATATAATCATAATTTAAATGGTAAACATAATTAGGGCTTTTCGACTTTTGTCGAAAAGACCTATTGTTTTCGTCTTGTTTATTATTATTATTATTATACTTAGCAATTCTTCTGCTCAGGTTTTCAGGAGTACCTTTAGAAATAGGTATTTTATTTTATGACTATTAAACAGCTTATATCAAAATATCTTGTCAGTAAAATTTTAGATTTCCGGTCTTGTCACTTCCGGTTTCTAAGAAGGAAAAACTAAAATTTCTGAAGAAGCCAGAAACATTTTTATTTTCAGTAACTAGACTCCCAAATTTTAGATATTAATTCTAGAGAACTTACCCTATGAAAAAGTGCGCGTAGCTGATTTTTGACTACAGATACTTTTCGAGATATGACTTCAAACATTTAAGAAGGGGGGACGAAATTTTTAAAAGTCACAATTACGTTAGAAAAATTATTTGGAGCATAGATATATGTTAGAACTAATTAGTAGAACATATATTGTAAGTTTCATATCAATCAGAGCAGAACTTCCGGTTTTATTGGTCTTGAAATTTGTATATGGGAGTTTCTGTGTTAAAATGAAAACAGTCATGGCACATTATCTCTTAAAGTAATCAATATTTTCTTGTAATATTTTCAATACAGAATGACTCTGATACTATTCTGATTTCATTGGACTATGAAACAAAAATTTGGGAAAATAAGGGATTTTTAGGGGCCAACATTGAAAACAGACTTTTGCCTGTAACTTTTTTGTTTCTCAATACATTTTCAAATAGTTTTCAGATTTGAGTTCAGCATAAAGAGAACAGTTAAAAAATTAATATTCCATATCCCAAAAGGGATGTAAGCAATTCTCGTGATATTTCACATGAATAATGACTCTATCATTGTCTCCAGTTGGGAAGGTCATGGAAAGAAAAATCCCTTAAATAGAAGGGACTTTAGGGGTCAGTACAGAAAACAGTCTTTTATCTGTAACTTATTTATTTCTCAAGCAATTTCCTAATTTATTTTGGTTTTGCATTATGCACAAAGAGAACAGTTTAAAAATTATTGTCCGTTGGGTCACTTTTTGAACCCTTATAGTAGTTTTAGAGACCTGAAATATTGTATTTTTAAGTTTTTTCATAAAATGATAGTGTAAGAGTTATCTTTCTTTGTCAACCTGTTTGGAGTCTAATACGCTCTCTATGTTTCAATTTTGATATGCATATGAAGAGTACTTCCGGTTTTATGAGTTCCTTAAAATTGTCTATGGAGATTTCTATGTTAAATATGAAATGATACAATGTTCCATATCCCAAAAGGGATGTAAGCTATTCTCGTGATATTTCACATGACTAATGACTCTATCATTGTCTCCAGTTGGGAAGGTCATGGAAAGAAAAATCCTCTAAATAGAAGGGACTTTAGGGGTCAATACAGAAAACAGTCTTTTCTCTGTAACTTTTTTATTTCTCAACCAATTTCCTAACTTATTTTGGTTTTGCATTATGCATAAAGAGAACAGTTTAAAAATTATTGTCCGTGGGGTCACTTTTTGAGCCCTTATAGGAGTTTTAGTGGATTGAAAAACAGTTGATTTTCGCATGTTTTTAATATTTATGAAAGAGTTATGTTTCTTTGAGTAGATACTGGTGAACAAAGAGAATCGTTATGTTTTCAATTCAGTATTGATTTCAAAAGAACTTTTGCGATGTTGTATTATTTGAGTTTTTTTAATGTGTAATATAAGATTCTTCTTTTTAGGGGTCGAAAAGCCCTCCGTTTTTGTTGAAGGACAAAAATAAGGTCTAGTTAATCATGTTATTTGCAAGAGTATTTTATTAGTAAACCTTTTCACTGTTTGTTTAAAAGCTAAATGAATAAATTATTTGTCAGTATTTATGCCTTTTCACTGGTAAATTGTAGAAGCAATGGTCAGCAGATTATCAGATGAGCCATGTGCTTATAAGCTGATAAGGAAAAGTGATGCTGAATATATCCAGCTGCACTGTGTTATCTAGATAAGCTCCTCCCATAGAAAATGCGGTAGTGACTACCGCTGCCTGGGGTTTTAAGCACAATGTGCGAATTCATATTGTACGAGTTAACTTCATGCTTACAAAATTCTGATTAGTAATACGTACTCTTTAAATTCCTGTACAAATTGTTTATATTGTGAAGCGGGGGAACATTTTGATACAGTTTTGTCATGCTGGAAGAGCAAGTCATGCAAAGAGGACTGTTGTCATTGTCACCACCAACTTTGATGACTGTTTTGTAATTCATGGACTGAAGTCTTGGAGTGGAGTTATGGAGTGGAGTTTGGAATCAATTTTTGGAGTCAATTTTTGGAGTCAAGCAAAATTGCGTTTGTTAATAGAAATAGAGTTCAGAAGAAACTAGTTTTTTCACCTAAAGCATAAACATTAATGGAACACACGTCCGTTTTGATAATACCTTATCTTGAACTGTGGGATGAATAGACATATTAATAAGTAGTCAAGACAATCAAAAACACACAGAGTACCTCATGACATAACCTTTGATAGAATTTTTAATATTTCTTACTTTCATATATGGTGGTATTTGAACCATGAGGAATAAGTTTTTGATATTTAGCATATTCATTTTTTGTTAAAATAATTTTTTCACGTATTTCGTATCATTTAACTTTGGCTGTAGATATTATATGAATAAATGAAATAATAGTTATTACATTTTTTAATTTACCGTTTTAATTCTCTTATGCCCTCCGTTCAAAGAGGGTATTTATTTGCCTTGTCCGTCTATCTCTCTGTTTATCAGTATACAGTAAAAGTTCTTTTTTTTCCCGAGGCGCTTGCATGCCTCAGTAACAATTTTTAAAAAATGAAAAAATGAAGAAAAAAAACGACAAAAACAGAATACAGTCATGAAAGGAATTCCATTTTATCAATAAATCAGTTCATTGTCCGAGTTTTTACCTTGTAAAATCAAAAGTAACATTACGCAAAATTGAGCACGCCATTTCTGTTGTTGTTCGCTTCCAGTAAACTGGTTCTTTTTGAAGATTCTCGCGAAGAGGTATTTAATTTTTGCCTTCCGTCAGTCTCAGTCTGTTTTGCAGGGAATGTCTGTTAGTCTGTTTTATCATCACAAACTTTAATCCTATCCAAAGCTTTTGAGTGGGTAGGGCTATGGCTTTCATATTTCATATGTGTATTTCATGTGACAAAATTCTCTTCTGAGATCACCAAATTTGACCTCTTGACCTTGAACTTACCAATAATTTCTGAACTTTAACCATAGCCAGTATTTTTTATTAGTTGAAGCTAGGGCTTTCATACTTGACAGTTGCATCCACTGTAACAAGACCTTTCATTAGGTATAAAATATTTGTACGTTTGACCTTAGAATTTGACCAGCTTTTTAAAATATCTTGACCATAACGTCTGAACTGTTAGTACTAATGCTTTCATGCTTTTCATCTATATTCCTTATGACAAGACCTTTATTGGGTATGACAATATTTGACCTTTTGACATTGACCTTAACGTTTGACCCACTTAAAAAACATTGACCTAGACCATTTGAGAAATTTCAACCCTCCCCATAAGCTGCCATACAGGGGCATCAATGTTTCACAAATATATCTTGTTGATAAATTATGATAATTATAAAGAATATTTTTAAACATCTGCTACCATGGAATAGTTTTGTGCTTTTCCTCAATGATAAAAGTCATTGAACTGTTCACCGAATATAAACTATTAAATACCTAAATAACGGGACCGCTATAATATTAATACTTGTATGTTACTTTTTGGAGGAAAACACTGGCTAATCCTCTATTCATTTTCAGTTTCCCTTAAAAATGTTTGTACTTTATATGATGACTCGGCGCTCAAGGTGATTAAATGGGTCTGTTGTAATCACAATGCACTGCCGGCTCTTGTATAATTAACTCTTGACAGATTCTGATAAACTAAGTTTGTGGGACATACAGTGGCAGTATCAAATTCCTGAAGAGTCTCTCATGGGTATTAATTTCATTTCATTCATAAAGTCATCATTTCTGTTTCATTTAATTAGGTAAAAATGTTTCACAAGTTCATTTAGTTATTTTCCTCTATAAGAAAGGGTAAATTGACAGAGCCTGTACAGCCTCAACATGTCTTAAATTCATACCCCTGATGATCATAAAAGTCAAACACATATTGTTTAACAAGTTTTAATTTAATTTTTAATTGGTTCATAGTAATCGTAATCTTAATGCAATGCTAGTATATATGTCATTAACATTGAAAAGAAGAGAATTGATACAGGGTATAAATAAAATCAAAATTAATGTAGTGCAAGGATTACAAACATAAAAAATAACTTGCAGTTTGTCTTGTCAGTAACTATTATAAATATTTTTTTCTCTCAGTATCTCATCTTTCACTACATGTATATGCATCCATTTTCTAATTACCAAGGTATATGCCATTTTCAGTCAATATCTTTAAATGATCCAAAGTTAATTGACATTTTATCTCATCATGTATAATAACATCTCTCATTTCAAATTCGGGATGAATTTTTCTGGCGCATTCAGCATTTAGATGGAAATACGTATTTTGCAAATTGAATGATTTCCTTTTTTGTTTTGTACGCGGACTAGTATAGATTCTGTGGTCAAACCGTTTTAGTATAAGGTCATGTGGAGGTTGTCTGTTTGCCTGTTTAAAATCTTTTCCACACCCATAACACACCCTTATCAATCCTGCAAGAAAGGTCAAGTGAAATGGCTGACATGGTGTAATTCTAATGGTTTTATCAATATCCGTTTCACTGGACTCTTCATAAAATAGAGTGTCCTTAGAAGTTTTGCTTATTTTTCCTTTTCGTTTTTTGGTCGCAGCATTTGCTTTTCTACCACGAGATGCAGGCATATTTGTACTTGCTAACTGATATAAATTACACTTCACTCCTTTTCGTGCTCTTGTCTTTGAATGTTTTGTTAAATATTCTTTTAATACACCTAGATATTGAGCTAAACCAATAGTGTGTTCACAAACTTGAAATGCACTCCATCTAGAACACCTCTTTTCACAAGATACTGATGCAGAATTCGGAGAGAATTTTAATTTAAAAGGTTCAGATGATTTTTCGTTATTTGCAACAAGGTATGTTTTTCCTTCTGTATCACCAGGCAAAGGAACAATGCTGTGTTTTGTTGTAATCAACTTATCAGCTTCCTGAATAATATCTTCAGAGATCCGAGAAGGAAGGCCAGGTATGCAGTTGGTGGACTCAGATTGAGAAAACCAGCTTGGAATGTTATCTCTCTCTTCTTCCTCTTCTTCTTTAAGAGGTTCATTTTGGAACCTACAAAAAATCAGTAAATTTCACAAAACACAGTGTGATAAGAAAGGTGTTGCTCCAGAATATATAATTATTGTATTTAAAAAATATTTTCAATAACACGGATATAAATCCATATTTTCTACTCATGATAAATTTAATTAAAAACTCAATCTAGATTCAGATTTCCTTTAGCTAACTTTATAGAATTAATTCCCGTTTTTGCAAATTACTTTCTCAAATTATTTGATATAATTGTCAATTTTAGGAGTTATTACAATTAATTAATTTGAATTAACAATATATTTTTTTTGAAAATAAAATAATGAGTGTTTGTAGATATGTGACCATAGTCCATACAACTAAGTACATACCGTTTAAAAAGTGCTTCTCTCTGCTGTGCCGACTTTTTCCAAAACGCATTTTCATCTGTCAACAGGTGTCTGTATTCCGCTTTTAACTTATATTCCCCTTTTCCAATCAGTGCAAGTTTGACTTCCTGTTCTTGTCGCCTTACACACTTTTCTGCCAGTTTGACAAAGTCATACGGATCTAATTTTTTTTCTTTTTCTTTATTTTTGCTGAAAATGTCAGCTTTTAAAACAGCATTAATACATTCATTCCCATTCTGAGTGTAAGGTTTAGGAGGAAAGCCGAGTCCACATCTTGATCTTACCTCTGCACTCATACAGTTTTTTATAAGCTCAAGTTTGTGCTCAAGGAAGTATTGTAAAAAGTCTTTCCCATTTTCGTGTCGTGAAATCCATTCCTTCTTTAACTGTTCAAGTGCACTATTCATTTCCGTTTCATTTGAATAATCCACCAGCCCTTTTATCTTGGTGTCTTTATGCACACGCCCAAATATATCTTGAATGTACTGTCTAGATAGATTTCCTCTGATGTTTAGTTTATTCAATTTTCTCTCTATATTGTCAACCATATGGATATCACAAAGTAGATGTGTGCTAGATGGAAAACAAACCTCAAATGCATTTGACAAATTTACATCACCGTCTGTTCCAAAAACTTGAAGATTTTTCAGATTTGGAGAGTTTTGTAATAAGGATGAAGATAACTTGAAGTAGCTATCAAATGTTTTTCTTTGGTGTAATAGCATTGGTCCTATCATAACTGGTTCTACCCCAAAAGAGTTTGTCAACATCAGGTTTCTGTAGGTGGTTATTGAGACATAGTATTCACCAATATTAAATGTTGTATCAATTCCAAGAACAGACAAATTGGCCTTATTGGTACAGAATTTTTCTATTTCTGTCAATTGTCGATCAGTTGACATAAACATTGTAAATTCAGGTGATGCTCTCACCTCTCTTAAAAATCTGCCGTCAGTTTTCTCCTGTCTCTTGGCTAAATCCAAGCATTCAATGACAGGATCTGGTGTTGATGGACTCTTTCTGTTAAAATTTCGTATCTGCTGTCTATCTCGAGGTATTTGTGACCCACATTTAATTTCGTTCAGCCCCCCTTCATCTTCTATGAGAGTGTGGAATATATCCTTCGGTTTGTTGAATGAACAGAGCTCTTTGATACGACTTTTTGTGCTCTCAAATGTTCTTTGATATTTCGAGGTTGATGTTTCATTGCTGTTTCCATGGGCTGCAACGGTTACAGAAACTTCCTTTCCATCAAAATAATACTGGACAAGCATTTGATCTAATATTGAATCACTGTCTGAGTCTTGTAATTGAATAACATTTCTATGAAGTTTTGGATAGGATTTGTTTGTATACTTTCTTCTTATGACTCTCAATTTCTCTGAATTTTCATGTTGATTTGCAATTGATGTTACGAGAATTCCACCATTCCCTACTCTCACCTGATTTGTGGTTTTTCCATTCTGTATCCAACATCCCAGTCCATCACAAAGGGCAATTTTCCAATGCCCAATGGAATTAATGCTGTAAACAAATACAGCATTTCTATTAATGTCTATTGGAATGGTTCTCGTTAATTGGTTCGGTCTTAGTTTTTTAAGAAGAATTTCAACAGCCTCTTTAGTTGTAATTCCATTGTTCAGTGACTTATAAATTGGTAAAAGTGGATCGTTTTCATAATACTCTACAAATTCATCATGACATTTTGAAAGTTTCTCTGGAATGTAATCTACACTGTCAATATCGGGCAAACTGTCACTTGAATCTGACCTATTATATTTTCTTTTGAAGAGCTGCCTTCGCACAGGTGATGGCACGTTTGAATTTTTCTCATCTTCACTCTTATCACTTATAACGATGGGAGAAGTTACAAAATCATTTTCTTGGGCTTCCTCTTCTCCTTTCTTGATTGGTGATAAAGCAGGCAGTGGGGAAGTTGCGGGTGAATTATTGGCTCCTTTATAGGGTGATACAACTGCAGATATTTTTTTCCCTCTCTTCTTGGGAGTAGATGAACTATCTGAGTCGGAAGAAATTGTCCATACAACTGGTTTTACCTTTCGGACAATTTCCCTTGGAGCCTTTTTTCTCCTCTGGAGCTTCAGCTTCCCTCCGCTTTGGCATGGCTGGCTGGTTGTTTCAGGTGACAATTTGTGGTAAGGAAATCCAGTCAGTTGTGGTTTTATAACACTTTCTCCTGGAACACCTTCTTCAATGTCCGACTTTTCATCACCTATTCAATTTCAATTTAGCGTTATAAAGCAAATGTTTAGAAAACTTTTAATTTTTCACATTTTAAATCATCCAAAAGTTAAACAAAGTTTTTTTTTTACTTATCACAACTTTGACAATGATATTTGTGTACATGTATAGTTAAAAATTATCAAATTTAAATAAAAAGCAAATTAGACATATTATGTTCTTACCTTTAACAGCCTCAGCATATGTTTTCTTCAGAAATATCTTCTTAGACATTTTCGAAATTAGAGAATTAACAATTCAAGGATTGTTTTTAGCTAACAAGCACACAATAATTTTGACTGTGAACAAGCACTCTACCGGTTACCTCTCATATATGTATGCTCTCTTTTTGGGGTTTCATTTAGGTTTTATTTTTTATTAAAAAAAATATTCATTTGTATTGCTTGCATAAATATTAATTACCCCTCTGTGTCCCCCCCAGCTTATTTGGATTAAGGTATCCTGACATTACATAGACTAAAATTAAACGGTCATTCGCCACATTTTAATCAGCATCTCTGAAACTGTGTGAACAAGCCTGACCTTTCACTTAGTCTCAAGAGTAAAAATTCTGTTAATTATCTATATAGATATCATTTTCCCTTTATTCTCTCTAACTCAGCATTTTGAGTTTATCAACCAGATGGGGGTACCGGTAAACGAATTTGACAGTTCACCTATCAATTTGATATTTTAATTGCTACAACTCTTCCAGTGTAGGGACTCTCGTGACTTTTGTTTCAATGTAATTATAAAGCTGGTTACGTTATCTTGATTTATGTATATTTTAGCTTCATTCACATCCTGTCCGTGGGAACTGTGTAACTTTCTGTAAATTCCAATTAGTCATAGATTTCATATTTATAATGCTTTGTAAGTGAAATTTTATTAAGTCTTCGTTCAATTCTTGTCAATGTTACACGCATGGAATAAATTGTTGAAATCGCTATGATTAGGTTCAATTTTTGAGTGTAACACTTAGAATAACAATTCTTTGAGATTATGTAACTGAAAGATCTTTCATTATTAATTATTATGTTACCTAAAACAGTGACAGTATATCCTGTTTAATTAAATTTAACTGTTATATCAATTATGAAACCTATTGCTTTCAGTGCATAATTGGAAGGTGATAAAAACCCCTAATCTAAATTATATCTTTCTGTCACATCTCTGTTATGTCTGTTGAAACTTTTACAGGATTTGGACCACACAGCTGTATATGTAGGTTAGTAAACTGTTACTAGGTTGTTTGATTTTTGCAAATTTGTACACATACATAATAACCTCAGATCTATCGTTTTTATGTAGTTCTTATAAAATAATACCCTAAACATTAATTCTGAGAGTATTGCATAAGGGATACAAGTGCCTTACAACCATCAAAAAATCATTTAACCGGAACACACTGCACCCTCTTTTCATTTTTCTTTTTGTTTATTCAAGATATAAATGATACCCCTGCCTCACATTTGAATATAATGGCAGTGTCCATGTTTTGATATGGGAAACCCAAAATATGTGTCGGATCAAGAAGTAAAATAGGAAGGCACACATTTGGCAATATAAAATAAAGATTCTCTGAGGGTACAACAAAGCGTAACAGACGGACTGAGGTACAGACAGATGGACGGACAGACATCCAATTCCTCCTGGTTTCTAAGAGGGGTATAATTAACTGAAAAAATTACCTTGCTTTAATTGACTTATTTTTTTACATGTAGTAACATGACCCCTAGCTGACTTTGTTGTTCTTAAATATTTTAAATTACATTGGTTTGTTAGAATTATTAGCTCTCTGACCACATTACCAATCAGTTTTATTTAGGTTAATAGTTGTAGGAAGTTATCAATTAATTTTGATTTAGGTGGTTATTAGTTCAATAATGATGTTCAACATACTTACAATGTATATACAAATGTACCAAATATTTATTAGATTAGAGGTTTATCTTGCCAATAGATTATTTTTGAATATTAAAGACAATCATACAAAAGCCATTTCTGAAAAAAAAAATCTGCATAATTATGTTTAAAGAAAATCTATGACTCCAAAAATAGACTCCAAACTCCACTCCAAACTCCACTCCATAACTCCACTCCAAGACTCCAGTCCATGAATTACATTCAAGACAATGACAGAGCTAATTCGAACCATACTTGTGTAGCAGCCATTGCCATTTACTTTAATTTCAAATGAGCTTTTTCATCTGCGACAAAAAATTGATGGAAAAAATCATTGTAAAACTGGTAGTTTGGCACTGAAAAATTAACAGATGAAAAACACTGTCACCGAAAATATGTGAAAATGTTGTTTCTTATAAAAATTCTTAAAACTAGAGCCGAGCTCGTTGCAAAGCAACGAGGAGGTCTTCCGTCCTGTTTGACCGGAAGTAACTTTTATTTAAAAAAAAAGAGTAATGAAGTCCAAAAATGGGTTAATCCTCCTAATCTATGTTAAGTATAGCAAAATTAAGCCATTCTTTGGTACATGTGTCAAAAGCGGCAAAATATGCATTTTCTGACTATTTCCGGTTCGACCGGAAGTGACGTCGCCGGACGTATTTTGACGACCCCATTAGATAAAGCTTGATATTTTGAACAACTTTGCTTCTTTGATGCATAACAAATTCTAAATACTTTTTGAGATATCTGGGAAAAACTTTTGGCCCCTTTGGGTCCCTTAATTTAGGGGTCAGCCCTTTTTTCGACATATCATTTGAAAGATCTTTTAATTCTGCACAAATTATATTCTATATATTTTAACAAAATATTTTTAGTTTAGATGATAAAAAGAAAAATATGAGTAATTTTTGGTTCTTTTAAGCGTTCTAATTTTTGACCCCTATATAGCGCCATTTTGAATAGAGAAACCGAAAAACAAAAACCGATGTGCACAACTTCAATCCTTCTATTATCTAAAATCAGTAGAACTTCTGCTCCAGCTTTAGCCGCCTCTGAGCCTTTGTCTGGAAACGAAAGCCTATAATTTTTCGTTTAAAGGGAAATAACTCAAAACCAGAAGTGTCTTTTTGAAATTTTAGACATTATTCTGATGGAGTTTATTAACGTCTGTAACGTCTGAAAATTTGATTGAAATCCATATAGAAATGAGCGAGATATGAGGCCTCAAAGTTGCGGTCTAGGAAGCAGAAGAAAAAAAAGAATAACTAGATACGATCTCGTTGCGAGCAACGAGTGGGTCTTCCGTCCGATTCTTGATAAGATGAGATAAGATTTTGATTGAAATTTTCATTCTAAAATAATGATAAAGATTGTGAAGAAGAATGATTTTGCCTCCATAATCTGTAAACAGACATTGAACATTAAGACTTAAAAATTCGACTTTTGGCCCCTCACGACCCTTAATATTAGGAATCTGCCCTTTTTCTTCATATCATCTTAAAGCTCTCAGGATTTTAAAAACTATTTGTTTAAGATTTTGATTGAGATTTTCATTCTAAAATAATGATAAAGATTGTGAAGAAGAACGATTTTGCCTCCATAATCTGTAAACAGACACTGAACATTAAGACTTAAAAATTCGACTTTTGGCCCCTCACGACCCTTAATATTAGGAATCTGCCCTTTTTCTTCATATCATCTTAAAGCTCTCAGGATTTTAAACACTATTTTTTTGTCAACTATTACGTGATTCTTTTTCGTTTTCGAGTTGTTTGCAAAAGAAATATTAAGGGGCCAACCATCAACTCCTTAATGGGGACGAATAGCGAAAAATTAAAGGTTGCATATTGTTCAGAACATTATTTTGAACAACTTTTGTTCAATATTACTTATCAAAATATTTCCCACTTTTGAGATATAAAGCATCAAAGATTTAGCATTTTGGCCCCTTGTGGCCCCTAATTATGTAACGTACGAAATTAAAATTACAATATATAGTTTTAAATTGTGGGGATAAACATTTTTGCTTCAGTAATGTATAACAAAATATTAACTGCTAAAGAGTGAAAGATTAAAGACTTTTGGCCCTTCTCAGCCCATAATTTGAGTGCCCAGCCCCTTTTTCTAGATCTCATCTTAAAGCTCTTAGGATTTTGAACACTTTTTGTTCAACAACTATTCAGAGATTCTCTTTTGTTTTCAAGTTATTGGCAAAAGAAATATTTAGGGGCCAATCCTTCAACTCCTACATGGGGACGTTTAGCGAAAAATTAAAGACTGCATATTGTTTAGAACATTATTTTGAACATCTTTTGTTCAATATTACTTATCAAAATATTTCCTAATTTTGAGATATAAAGAGTCAAAGATATAGCATTCTGGCCCCTAAAGGCCCCTTATTATGCACCTTAGGACATTCAAATCATAATATATAGTTGTAGATTGTTGAGATAAACATTTTTGCTCCAGTAATGTATAACACAATATTAACTGCTAAAGAGTTATCGATTAAAGACGTTTGGCCCTTCTCAGCCCCTAATTTGAGTGCCCAGCCCCTTTTTCTTGATCTTATCTTAAAGCTCTTAAGATTTTAAACACTTTTTGTTCAACAACCATTCAAAGATTCTCTTTCGTTTTCGAGTTATTTGCAAAAGAAATATTTAGGGGCCAATCCTTCAACTCCTTAATGGGGACGTTTAGCGAAAAATTGAAGGTTGTACATGTATATTGTTTAGAACATTATTTTGAACATCTTTTGTTCAATATTACTTATCAAAATATTTCCCACTTTTGAGATATAAAGCATCAAAGATTAAGCATTTTGGCCCCTTGTGGCCCTAATTATGTAACAGACGACATTAAAATTACAATGTATAGTTTTAAATTGTGGGGATAAACATTTTTGCTTCAGTAATGTATAACAAAATATTAACTGCTAAAGAGTTAAAGATTAAAGACTTTTGTCCCTTCTCAGCCCCTAATTTGAGTGCCCAGCCCCTTTTTTTGATCTCATCTTAAAGCTCTTAGGATTTTGAACACTTTTTGTTCAACAACTACTCAGAGATTCTTTTTCGTTTTCGAGTTATTGGCTAAAAAAATATTTAGGGGCCAATCCTTCAACTCCTTAAAGGGGACGTTTAGTGAAAAATTAAAGACTGCGTATTGTTTAGAACATAATTTTGAACATCTTTTGTTCAATATTACTTATCAAAATATTTCCTAATTTTGAGATATAAAGAGTCAAAGATATAGCATTCTGGCCCCTAATGGCCCCTTATTATGCACCATAGGACATTCAAATCATAATATATAGTTGTAGATTGTTGAGATAAAAATTTTTGCTTCAATAATGTATAACACTATATTAACTGCTAAAGAGTTATCGATTAAAGACGTTTGGCCCTTCTCAGCCCCTAATTTTAATGCCCAGCCCCTTTTTCTTAATCTCATCTTAAAGCTCTTAGGATTTTGAACACTTATTGTTCAACAACTACTCAGAGATTCTTTTTCGTTTTCGAGTTATTTGCAAAAGAAATATTTAGGGGCCAACCCTTGAACTCCTTAATGGGGACGTTTAGCGAAAAAGTGAAGGTTGCATATTGTTTAGAACATTATTTTGAACATCTTTTGTTCAATATTACTTGTCAAAATATTTACCACTTTTGAGATATAAAGCGTCAAAGATTTGGCATTTTGGCCCCTTGTGGCCCCTTATTATGTCACATACGACGTTAGAATTATAATATACAGTTGTAGATTGTTGAGATTAACATTTTTGCTTCTGTAATGTCTAACAAAATATTGACTGTTTAAGAGTTATTGGTAAAAGACTTTTGGCCCCTTTCGGCCCATAATGTGATGAGTCAGCACTTTTTTCTTGATATCATATTAAAGATCTTGTCATTCTGCACAAATTCTCTTCCTTATGTCTTAACAAAATAATGATACTATAAAAGATATGATGCAAAAGGTCTTAAAAAATCAGTCAAGATTCGTGTCCTAAATTTTGACCCCTACCGAGCTTCCATACTAGGCACTTCCGGAAAATATCCTGACCATGTTGCAACATGGCAATATGTCCTCTATCATCACTGAAAATTTCAGCGCTCTAGCTCAAGTCATTTTTGAGTTCCATCACAGACAAGGAGGTCATCAAAATTTCGATCAAAGGGCGATAACTTCCGACCGGAAGTGAATTTAAAAAAAATGAAAAAAAAACGTATAAGGTTTAGATAAAGATACACCTTCTCCGAAAATTTCAAGTAAATCGGTCGAGCCATCTCCGAGAAATCTTCTGCACAAAAATTGTAAAGAAAAAAAAATAATAATAAAAGTGAAAAAGAAACAATAGAATAATAGTAGGGTCTTCCGTTGGAGACGGAAGACCCTAATAATCTTGACCAACAGAATCAGTAGAAGGTCTTCCGTTGGAAACGGAAGACCTTAATAAGGCCAAATTCACTGGATGCGCTACATTGATGTCTTTCTTTTCGTTGTAGCAATTTACATAACAGGGTGTAAAACACAAGATGGATGTGGACATTGAACAATTACAAGGAATGGTAAATATACATAACATACATCCAGGTAGAACTTTTGTTTTTTTTTTGGGGGGGGGACGAGTTAAGGTACCTTTTGGGCTGTTATATACTGAAAACAAAAGTTGCAGACAGTTCATCAATCTGAGGTTTTAAAACACGAGGTCGAAATCTAAAATTACAAACTTTATGAATCTCTTTTTCGTCATTATTGAGTAAAGCCGAAATACAAGTTGAGGTCGTTATTGCGGTAAGGACCCAGTTGGTATCCAACACCGTAGATTGTCCAGCAACATAGCTTCCACAACAAAAATACTCTCCTGAAAAAAAGTCCTGAATCTCTTTATTTTCTGAAAGGTCAAATGAAAATATTTAAAATATTACAAAATTAAAAGGAAACCTGTCAACAATGAAAACCCACATGTTTTGGGTTTGGCTTCATCGTCTGCAATGTCCTCCTTTTCTCCTCCATCTGTGCGTACTTTCTCCTCTCCTCCACCCAATAAAGGGTTTTCATCCATTCATACTTTATTTTCACTGTACAGTGATTAATTAAGGTACGTCACCATTTTTGATGACGTACTACACAAATGAAATAAAAAGTGAGCAAGCTGACATACCCCACGCTCCCCCAAAACTCAAAGTGCTGAAATTCCGAAAAAAATGAAAAATTAATTCCCCGGTTCACACCACACATTGTGTCTTAAATATTTGCAAAGTTTGACGAAATACGGTGCAGCAGTGTATGACAAACTCTTCATTCCTATCTTCAAGGTACGAACAAACATCTCTAGTTGAAAAGTGTCAAAATTCCCCAAAAAAGAAAGGAATCGGAATTTTATTGTAATGTATACATTGTGCCCTAAATATCTACAAAGTTTGACGAAATTCTATGCAGCGGTTTAAGAGGATTTATGCTGACAAACTGTTAACCTCTTAAACTTAGAGTTTTGAATAGAGATTCAAAGTTTGGCCGAAAATCTAAGTTTTTAGAGCCAAAATTCCATCGTGTCCTAAATATCAGCAAAAGGTGACGAAATTCTGTGCATCAGTTTAAGAGGAGTTGCGCTGACAAACTGCTCGTCTCTATATTCAAGATAAGAACAAACATTAAAAAAAAAGAAAGTAGACGAGAGGGGAAAACACAAGACATTGGACAACCTGACTTGGGCTACGTTTCTTCAGATGGTTGAAGATGTCCTGGACAATATGAACCTTAGTCTGGTATTGTCCTATAAGCAGAGATTGAACCAAAAAAAAAAATCTGAAATCGTACATTTCAGCTCTTTGGTTGTGTGCCTTGATTTGCAGACAACAAACATGCACCCAGTAATTGCACCTGGCTTGGGAGCACCCAATCTAAAGGTAACTCTTACTTAACTCCCCCTCGCAACGCATCCGACACTTGTCTTTGAAAACAACCGTATGTATTGCCTTGTTCTCATGCTACACTGGCCGTTGGAGGGAAGGGTACCTTACAGATCTTGACGGATCATTCTGAACTGATGTTGAGGGTCCAGGTTCTTGTGACTGACTTACTGTCTGCCGAAAGAATACCATTACAATGACCACCATGCTTGTGTACAATTCCTACTTAAATCGTAAAGTACCATTATCTACAATTATATACAGCTGAAAAACACACAAAAAGAAGCGGGTCTATCACAATGAAAAGTATTCAGTAACAAACTCTTAACAAATATTTTTGATTAGAATTCTTTTTTCAAAATATAAGTTCCAAGTTATCAAAAAATAAGTTCTAACTTCTCTATCCTCCGTGGGTCCAGTATATATACCGGTTGTTAGAGTTGGGTACTTGTACCTCAACTCTAACCGGAGCGCCTGTTGTCACATGCAGCTCATGTGCCTACAATGTATATCAATTAATTTATTACACAAGTAATATGCAGTCCTAAATAATCAATATTTATTTAAACAATTACTTTGATACAGCTTCAATATACCAACCTTTGAGGATGTGTTTTCGTTTTGCACACAATTGATAATAAAGCATAAATCAAGAGGTATGAAATGCGTTTTGAAAACAATTATAGTCTGATTGCTGGTTAGGATTTACCTAGGTTTACCTGTATTTTACATATAAATCATGATCAGGAAAAAATGAACAATGTTTAGTGTATTAGAATATTTATTGCAAAAAATTAATTTAATAATTTATTTAATGTTAATTAAAGTTTTAAAAGTGACTGCCAAGTGGCCACCACATTCCTAAACAGATGCCTCACCAACCCTTCTCCTAACTCTGCAAAGCTTCGCCTCACAGGTGATGGCGTATGTTGAAAAAACTATTATTTTTAAGCTGATAATTCAGAAATTAACACCGATTACGATTCCTATTCACAATTAATTATATAGTATAATTTTTTATTTTGTTATAAAATAAAGACATAAATGAAAACTTGTAATGCACATAATAATTTTTGTTGTTTTAATTTCTAATTTTATTTTCCAATACTCTCCTACATGTATCTGCCTATGGGCTACCAATTAAGCAATTATCTCAACTTGTTAAATTCCCGTTTTGCACATTTTTTCCATGCTTGAAATTCAAATCTGTGCAAAATGGGAACAAACCTCTTTGAAAACAATGTGATTTTCCTCCTGCTCAGAGTTTTTGTGATAAGAGACTGCCTCAGACTACTTCTGCAGTCACTTAACACCATCCTTAACATTCAGAGGTTTTAGGGACACCACCCTGTTCTTAGATACCTTTTACTAAAAAAGGTGTTAATATGTGAAATGTGCATTATGCAATTATATAGCATCCACAAGTCATTTTACGTTATTTATTACGCAATGTGACAGTATACAAAACTACCAGTTTTAAAAAGCGTAATTAACACATTTTCGTGTCTCTAATTTCAAAAAATCTAATTGAACTGTAGAGATAAATTGATAAACAATCTAAAAATTATAATTTTATAATTTTTATCGCTGTATTTTGTTTTAATTCCTATCAAATGTTCAACCATGTTCTGAAATAAAACGTCACGATTTTAGCGCGTCGTAAAAACCGCATTCTTTTATTCCGCTGTTTATAGGACAATAGAGGATATATTCAGATTTCTTTGTACAATGGTAGATAAAGTTGATTATTCTGAATATAATGATACCAAACACGACTAGCCAGATTCGTACATTGTTATGATTATGGATAGTCAAATGTAAGCATTTTTTCGGCGAGTTTTTCACTCGTTTGACGAACCGGTTGCATATGTGTTACAATAATAGATCGAAAGAGAATCTTCTCCTCTTTAAGAAACTGTGTAGATTTATTTTCCTTACATCGGCGCTAAGAAGCGATCTTTCAAATAACAACACAACATATAGCCAGCGTGAATTATATTTGACGTCATTTTCACGCCCTCCACGATTCCTGGAAATTGTTTTGTAATGGAGTTTGTTTACTGTAACTATAGAAATATTCAGAGGGGGATAACTCTCGATGTCTTTTTTATGGGGTACCCGAAGGGGTAATTTTAAATATAATAATTTTTTATCTAAGAAAAATACTAATTAAACATGTCAAAAATATAATTAAATAAGGAACGGTGATTAGGACTGAAAAAGAAATCTTCTATAAAGTAAAATTGACGATATAATTTTGAAGCAATAAAAAATTATAATCATGAGTAAGAAATAAAATAAAAATGTTAGAAAATAAGTACAGGTACCTAGTGTAAAGAAAAAATACAATAGTCTTCTGATTTTTTAATTAAAAGAAATGTAAATAAATTCAATTGAGTTCATGAATAAATAAGTTTATTGTATGATATGCTAAATTCCAGAAGAACGTGTTTACAAAATTCCTGTCACAGAAAATTTTGTACTTTTGGTACGTGGGATATCTTTTTTATAACGTTCATTCAGCTTGTCTCATATGATATTTTTCCATTGATATACAGTTTATATTCATCCATTGGCATTTTATTGAAACTTAATATATATGTTTTTATTATTTTTATATACAACACAAATGTAAAAATAGTATTTGCCAGGTGCTCATTTTTTTCAAGAGACAATAAGGCCTACAAATATTCTAGATTCGTTTTCCATGGATGTAGATCATATGCATTTAATCTAATATGTTGTGTAGATTTCATTATTTTACTTAGATTATATTTGACTGGTAAATACTATTTCTGAAATTTCTAAGTATTCTTGATTACAACACTAAAATTAAATTACATGCATGTTAGGGTAAAACGTCGGAAGCAAATTGAAAGTGGGGTGGCTGATTGAAAGTGGGGGGGGGGGGGGGGGCTAAACCAACAAAAAAGGTAAACCACAATTTTCAATGCCTAAAAAAATATCTATCTTTAAAAAATGGGGGGATAAGACCCATATACCCCCCCCCTTACCACACACACCCCCAACCCCCCACCCCCCGGTTTCGACGCCTATGTAGAATATGAACTTATGGATGGGTAGACGGATGAATAGTAAAAATCAAATAGGCAAAATAATATTACTGATGCATCAAAGAGGTCTAAAATTTAAACAAGAAATTAAAAATTGTCGTCCCCAGCTGCATTTCATTTCTGGTATTTTTCACTGAGAGCATTTCGGGCGCATCGCACCTCGGAGGTTTGAATGGAGCCTAGCGGAGTCAGCCGAGGATTGCCGATTGGAAATTTTTCGATATTTCAACTTTTCATGGCCGACATGTTTTATTTTTCATTTCTGACATTTTAAAATTTTCATTTTTGACTCTTTTCAGATTGTACTTTTTGGTTATTAAAACAGGATTGAAGACTTCACTTATTAAAAATTTCATTTACGTGATGAAAATTTAAAGTGTATATCAAATGTCTTAGACATTGACATCTAATTTAGTGAACATACATGGGGATGAAGTGCTGCATGTACCGATGTACTATATATGTACGTGTATAGACAAATCTTTAATTTGTTTTACCGGCTGTTTGTCTCTATGTGGGTAATATTACATTATTTATGGCATAATGTTACAAATATGAACGCCCTATAATATGTCATTCAAAAGTTATAACTAAAGTTGATTTTTTGAAAATTAGGTCAAACATATAGGTCCATATCAAGGGGGTCAGAAATCATATCAATGAACATGTTAAATATGAAAGCATTATCTCTTCTCAATCAGAAGTTATAAGGGGAAAACTGCATATTTGAAAAGTATGTCAAACGTCAAGGTTCAAGGTCACAAGGTCAAAATCCATAGTGTATTAAGAAATGATAATATACATATGAAATGTGAAAGCTCTATACAGTGTATTTTCCATCGTCACAAACCACGACTAAAATGTACAATCCTATCACATACTAGTAAGCGGACGCCAAACTGTGGCTTGTGACTTTGTATCTTTTCTCATTCAAAAGTTATGACCAAGGTTCAAGTATTTGAAAAGTATTTCGAACTTCAAGATCAAGGTCATGAGGTAAAAAATTATTTGGGGCCGCCAGGAGGCGGTCGGTTACTCGATATGAAAGTTTGAAGTCGCCGTGCGTTTCTGCGGACTTGGAACAATTTAAATAAAAATATTTAATATTCATATTATATAGAATATTAAAAAAAAGCTATTTTAAATGTTTAACAAAAAGCACAATAATACTAAAATCAAAATTTTATAAATAATGGGTGTAAATGTTTCATCCTTTCCTGATTGACAAACTCTAACATGACAGAGAATTGAAAGAGAAATGTAGTGGTGGATCTAGGGGGAGTTGGAGGGGGGTGTTAACATTCTCTAAGAGAGAGCGACGAGCCCCACATATTTTATATTTGTTGCAAAAACTACTTTAACATTAAACTTCTACCAGAGTTCGTTTACAAGTACCAAACTGAGTGCAGATACGCAGAAGTCTATGGACAGTTTGCTTATACAAATACAGTTTATTGTATATGCATTATGCATGAAGAAAATCGGCAATGTCGCATGCACGTGTTTTATGTCACGAGGATATTTTAATAGATAAATGTAAGAAATTTTAAAAACAGATCACGCAAATTTCAGTTTCTTATTACTATATCAAAGGAACAATTAATTGGGTTTGCGGTCGATTTTTGACGCGTGCGACAATATATAGTTTCGTGTAGTGTATTTAGAAAGGTCTTGTCACAGTTTAAACACATGAATAATTTAAAATTTTATCTCTTCTCTGTTCTAATTCTAAAGAGATGACCAAAGTTGAATTTTTGTGACATACGAACAGATTTACAGTCCGACTGACAAACAGACAGACGAATAAGTTTTAAAGAAACCTCGATCGCTTTCGCAAAAGCGGGGCAAATCAAATGTTTTACACCAGAGAGAGAGAGAGAGAGAGAGAGAGAGAGAGAGAGAGAGAGCTTTAATAACTCACAAAAAATTCGGACAACCTTTAACACACATTAGGAAAGTTCTACATGTTTAACTAAATGTCGTTCAAATGAATTTTAAATTAAGTTCCCCCTCCTTTTTCTTTTCAGAATTTATCTGCTGTCATATCTGTGACTTATATTCTTCTAGTTTTTTTAGTTATTCAGAATATTAGTCTCCACTTACATATCGGAATAATTTAAGATTTACATCGATCCCAGTTTATACTAGTTCATTACCAATTCTCCGCATCATATCAAATGTATTCGTATGAAGAATTTAAAATACAATTTTTAGTTTCCTTATATAATTAGTGGATATCACTCCAACTCTCTATAAATCCCGTGCGCAGATCCAGGAATTGAAGTTAGAGGGGGCGCCCATAATCGGCAGGGGTCTGGTTTAAGCTGAATTCTAGAGATTTTGTAGGAAAAATTGAGGTTAACCGAGTAGACATTTTTACATTTTCTCGACGAAACTATGATTTACGCTAACTTTGACAATTTTTGTGGGCGGATGCGACCCCCTTTAATCCGTTACTGGATTTTGTAATTGCAAGCATTGTGCCCAACACAAAGATTACATGTAATTTTACAAAAGGATAAATACAGTCTTTAAATTTCTAGTAATTAAAGAAAAAACCCAGTGACCTTGACTGTGACCTGTATGTTAAAAATAGTTTTTTCGTTTTTAATTAACCTTTGCAATAACTTTTGAACTACAAGAAATAGAGACTTCATTTTTGGTATCCATATTTTACTAATCATGTTCTCTCAAATGACACCAAGGTCAATTGCCTTGTGACCTTGACTGTGACATATGTGCCAAAAAGTTTTTTTTTTATTTTGTCGTTGCCGGGCGCATAGTGTTTTACAAACAAATCTTGTTTTAAATTAATTTGTGATCATTCTTATTGATTGGATTTGTTGACGTCTTTTTGTAAGCATAACGTCAACGTAACGTTGCGTGTCCCATGTGACCCAATTAATTATACTGGAAGAAGACTCTCACTATCTAATGATTCAAGACAATCTAGGTGTTTGATGCAGTTGAACTTTAATAACACTGATTCTGGGCAAAGGAAATAAGAAGAGAGAGATTATATTTTGAATACATTAGCTTAAGTTTTGACCTCAATGCTACTAGGTATTTTCTTCAGAAAAGTGGTCACACACTAGAACAATACCTTTACATTTCGCAATCTATTTTTAGTAACAATGTCTGACCAGAAAATTTCGAAATTATATTTTTCTTAAACAATTTTTTATAAGCTTTGATTTGATATATTACACAAGTGGTATATACTTAATTTAAAATTTGACTTGTGGTTGCTAAATTATACATTACTAATAATTTAACATTTAATGACTGTCTCCTGGATATGTGGACTTCATCAGACGAATGACAAAAAGGTGGAGAGGGTGAAAACAAATAAATGATAAAATAAAATAAGAATTACTACACCGTGCTGTATTAAAACAATCATAACTCTATGATGTTTTAAACAGATTTTTTTATTTAGAAATGTGCTATAATGTATAACTTTAAACATTGTATCAATGCCACCACCCCACTTTCTCTTCTAAACAAAAGTTAAATTATATTATACAATGTACAAAATTGATCAACAGACAAAAGAAATTAAAAACAATGCTTTTACTGGTGAAACATAAGCATATCCATAGACCTAATGAAGACAAAAGTAGCGTTATTCTTTATTTTGTGATGATTTTTAAAACTAATTGTTCGCCGTACACTGATCATGTTGAGAAAAAGTGAAAGATCAGATTTGATTGGTTAATCACAATCGTCACAGTTAGGTGGCGATTGAAAATGGAGGCATAAAATTTAATTTTCTAGGTATCGTTCAATTTTACCATTTTTATTGCTGTTTATGGTTTTAAACACTCTTGTTAGGTCACCTGAGTCACTCAGGTGACCTATTGCTATCTGTTTTTGTCCGTCGTCGTCCGTCGTACGTCGTTCGTCGTTCGTCGTCAATCGGTCGTAAACTTTTGAACATTTTCAGCTTCTTCTCTGCAACCACTGAACCAATTTCAACCAAATTTGGCACAAAGCATCTATGGGTGAAGGGGAACAAACATTGTGAATTTCATGATCCCTGCCCCCCTGGGGCCTGGGGGGTGGGGCCAAAACCACTAAAATTAATGCAATCTTCAAAAATCTTCTTCTTTACTCCTGGACATCAAGCAGTCAAACTGTTTGCATGATTGTAATCAGCATTGAGTCCTTTACCAAAATTGTGAAATTCATGGCCCTGGGGTCAGGGGTTCTTGTACTAGGGCGGGGCTAATAGTGAAAATGCATTATTTCTTTGAAAATCTTCTTCTCTGCTCCTGGGTATTAAATAAACTAACTAAGTACATAGTTATGATGAGCAAGAGTGCCTCTACCAAAATTGTGAATATTATGGCCCCAGGGTCAGGGGTTCTGGTGTCAGGGCGGGGCTCTATTGATTATATAGAGGAAATACATGAATTCTTTGAAAATCTTCTTCTTTACTCCTGGGTATTAAATAAACTAACTAAGTATATAGTTATGATGAGCAAGAGTGCCTCTACCAAAATTTTGAATTTTATGGCCCCAGGGTCAGGGGTTCTGGTGTTAGGGCGGGGCTCTATTGATTATGTAGTGAAAATACATGAATTCTTTGAAAATCTTCTTCTCTGCTCCTAGATTTTATATAATTTAACTAAGTACATAGTTATGATGAGCAAGAGTGCCTCTACCAAAATTGTGAATTTTATGGCCCCAGGGTCAGGGGTTCTGGTTTTAGGGCGGGGTTCTATTGATTATATAGTGAAAATACATGAATTCTTTGAAAATCTTCTTCTCTGCTCCTAGGTTTTATATAAACTAACTAAGTACATAGTTATGATGAGCAAGAGTGCCACTACCAAAATTGTGAATTTTATGGCCCCAGGGTCAGGGGTTCTGGTGTCAGGGTGGGGCTCTATTGATTATATAGAGGAAATACATGAATTCTTTGAAAATCTTCTTCTTTACTCCTGGGTATGAAATAAACTAACTAAGTACATAGTTATGATGAACAAGAGTGCCTCTGCCAAAATTGTGAATTTTATGGCCCCAGGGTCAGGGATTCTGGTGTTAGGGCGGGGCTGTATTGATTATACATGTATAGTGAAAAAACATTAAATCTTTGAATATTTTCATCTTTGCTCCTAGGTTTTAAGCAGATGAATTACCTATATAGTTATGAGCAATCCCTAATCTTCAAGAATTGTAAATTTCAAGGCCCCAGGGTCAGTTGTACCATAGTGGGGGGGGGGGGGGCTGTACTTATGTACTGAAAATGAATGAATTGTTTGAAATGTGCTCCTTGGTATTAATCAAATATTTTTGAAAAGCAAGTATGCCTTTCCAAAAATAGTGCAATGTGTGGATCTAGGCCTAAGAGTCAAGGGTTCATGTGTGGTAGCGGCACTATTGATTATTGCTGAATATTACTGATTAGTTGAAATGCATTTTTTGTTCCCCTACCCTGCCTATGGGTATAAAGTAACCAAACTAAGGAACTGCTAAGTGTATAGTTATGATGACCAGACTGTAAATGCTATAGCATCTGGCTTAAAACATGGATCAAATTCAGTCACTGGAAAGTTGTTGAATAATGCTCAGGTGACCTATAAGGCCCAGGGGCCTCTTGTTTTCTAAATATTTCTTAATTATTATTATAATCAGACATCATTATGTAAAATTCTTACTCCCATATAGATATATGTGTTCAACTTACCACACTAGCTGATATGCTGCCAATGTCTTCAAAGAAATAATAACCGGTGAAAAAGTTGATTGATTGTATTCTGTTTTAAGTCCCGCTCCAGAATATTTCACTGATATTGAGACGTCACCATTGCCGGTGAAGGGCTGCAAATTTAGGCCTATGCTCGGCACTCAGGGCCTTTGAGCAGGGAGGGATCTTTATCGTGCCACACCTGCTGTAACACGGGGCCTCGGTTTATACGGTCTCATCCGAAGGACCGCCCCATTTAGTCGCCTTTTACGACAAGCAAGGGGGTACTGAGGACCTATTCTAACCCGGATCCCCAAGGGTTGGAAAAGTTGAAATGCACGAGAAAAATCTCGCTTTAGCGCGACTTTATTATGACCTTGTAAGGAAATATCCCTCATTTCAGAGACAATCTCGATATCGAGGGATGAATCCAAACCTGTTTAGTATTTCCTATCTCATTAACACTTTTACGCGGATGGATTTGAGTTATCAGGAATTCAGATAATTTTAAATTTACTACATTCAAATAGAATAATCAAATAGATACTGAATAATAAACTATTAAACACTAAGAAATAATTTAACTACTGTTTCATCAAATAATTTAATACAAAATATATCAACTGAAATAAAACAATCAATATTAAAATATATCAACACACATACGATTGCTAATGTTTTCAAACATCTCTGTTTCGAAAGGGAAAAGAAAGCAGAAGAGAGGGAAATACACCAGGCATTGGACAACCAGACGAGGGCAACGTTATTTCAGATGGTGGAAGATGCCCTTGACAATACGAGTTTTAGTCTGGTATTGTCCTATAAGCAAAGATAGGCGTCTGTGACAGGAAAAAGAAACAAATCTGAAATCGTTCATTTCTTTGAAGAACTAAGAGTGGCTGGCAAATAAAAAAGGTAACTCTTTAAGTTAAATGTTAATTTGGGTGTTTGCTTTGATTTTCAGACAACAGACATGCACCCAGTAATCGCACTTGGCTTGGGAGCACCCAATCTAAAAGTGCCTTCTTACTTAACCCACCTCCCAACACATGTGACACTTGTCTATGTCTTTTGTGACACTTGTCTTTGTCTTTGAAAACAGTCGTCTGTGTTGCCTTGTTCTCATGCTACACTGGCCATTAGAGGGAAAGTTACCTTAGAGATCTTGACGGATCAGTCTGGACTGATGTTGATGGCCAAGCTTGTGCACAATTCCCACTTAAATCGTTAAGTACAATTCTCTACAATTATATACTGCTGAAAAACACGTAAAAAGAAGTGTCCAGCACAATGAAAAGTATGTATTAACAAACTCTAACAACTATTTTTAAGTAGAATTCTTTTTTTTCAAGAAATAAGTTCTAAATTATCAAAAATAAATTTTAGCTAAATCGTAAAGTACCATTATCTACAATTATATACAGCTGAAAAACACACATAAAAAGAAGCGGGTCTATCACAATGAAAAGTATTCACTAACAAACTCTTAACAAATATTTTTGATTAGAATTCTTTTTTCAAAATATAAGTTCCAAGTTATCAAAAAATAAGTTCTAACTTCTCTATCCTCCGTGGGTCCAGTATATATACCGGTTGTTAGAGTTGGGTACTTGTACCTCAACTCTAACCGGAGCGCCTGTTGTCACATGCAGCTCATGTGCCTACAATGTATAACAATTAATTTATTACACAATTAATATGCAGTCTTTAATTAGTAATTTTCATTGTTTAAACAGTTACTTTGATAAAGCTTCAGATTACCAACCTTTGAGGGCAATCAGGCATAACACAATAGGTGTGAAATGTGTTATGATAAGATTTCTGGTAACGATTTAACTAGGTTTACCGGTATTTTACCTTTAAATCATGAATAGGAAAAATTAATATTAATTTAGTGTATAAGATTATTTATTGCAATAAGTGAATTAAATTATTTATTTATTATTAATTATTATATTCTAGAAGTGACTCAAGTGGTCTCCACATTTCCGAACAAATTCATTACGTCTTCGTCTAACTCTCCTAAGCCTCGCCTCTCAGGCTCCTTCAAAGCTGATGGCTGCCTCAAAGGTGATGACGTATCTTAAAAAACTATTAATTTCTAAAGCTGATAATTTAGAAATCAACCCCGATTACAATTCCAATTCATGATTAATTATTTGGTTTAATTTTCTATTTTGTAATTAATGAAAAGAAATAAATAAAAACCTGTAATGTACATAAGTTTTGTAGTTTTCATTTCTAATTTTATTTTCCAATACTCTCCTACATGTATCTACCTATAGGTTCATCTTCCCCTATCTACAAATTTTAGTATAGACTAGACCAATTAAATAATTATCTCCTCTGGATAAATTCCCATTTTGCACACATCTTTTCCATGCCTGAAATCCAAATATGTGCAAAATGGGAACAAACCCTTTTGAAAACAATGTGTGTTTCCACCTGCTCATAGTTTGTGTGATGAGAGACTGCCTCGGACTGCTTCTCTGAACACCATCCTTAACCTTCGTTTAACTTTAAACATACCTCCACCACACATTTTCCCTTATAAACAATAAATATATAATACAATGTTAAAAATTGAACAAGCAGACAAAAGAAATTAATTGCAAAATTTTTTTACAGGTAAAACATAAACACATCCATAGACCTATTGAGGAAAAAAAGGAGGGTAATTCTTTGTTCTGATGAATTTTAGCCCTAACTGTTCGCCATACACTGATCATTTTATAGAAAATTTGATTGGTTAATCTAAATTGTCAAAGCTAGATGGCGATTCAAAATGAAGGCAAAACATGTAAACTTTCCAGGTACCGTTCAATTTTAACATTTTTATTGCCCTTTATGGCTTTAAACACTATTGTTATCTAAAATATTTCTTAATTAATTAATATTGTAAACCAATTGTTGTTTGCGTCATCTTTTATTCTCGAAACGTCTGCAACGATTAATTTTCACTACTGATGAAACATTTTTCTACATATGCTAAGCAAAATGATTGGTTCACGTCGATTTATATTCGTGATTTGAAGAAAGTCGCAGAGCTTGTGGATATTTCTCGCACGCGAAAAAATAATTAATTCCAGTAAGGATTAGCATTTTGTAAAATTTCTGACTCAAATATAGTCAGATATATGTGTTCAACTCATCACACTAGCTGACATGCTGCCAATGTCTCCAAAAAATAATAACCGGTGAAAAAGTTGAATTGCACGAGAAAATCCCGCTTTAGCGCGACTTTATTATGACCATGTAAGGAAATATTCCGATATCGAGGGATGAATCCGAACCTAAGTAGTATTTTTCACCCCACTCACACTTTTCAGCGGATAAGTTAGACTTTATCAGGAATTTAGATAATTAAAAATTTACTTTATTTTAAAAGAATAATCAAATATATACTTAAGGTCATACGCAACGGAGTTTGAACTTTTTGGGGTTCTTCCCTGGAGTCGAAGAGTTCCACTTAATGAAGGACCTGTGTGCAATAGTTTTAATGTCTATAAATAGATTTGTACACCTCTTCTAAAACAATTTTTGATGAAATAAAATCTGGATTTTGTGTTTTAAAATTTTTGTACATTTTTATTTGAATTATGCAAATATTTTCAAAATTCGATATCTTTTCAATACCTCTGGTAAGGCATGCTGATTTTTTGTCTATAAACATGGAATTATATTATAAGTTTAAATTTGGAATATCATTGAAATCTATCAGTAGGTAAGGTATGTTGCGTATGTCCTTAATATTAGCTAACTGAACAGTAAGAAATAAAGTAACAAATATTTCTTACCGTAATATTTGACTAAATTTAGCCACAATATCTTAAGATAATGTGTTGGAGAGAGAGAGCGTCTTTTCTCCCAAAGTCTTAAGGTTGGAGTGCCTGTGAATTAGTATTGATGCAAATGCGCAAGAAACAGAGAATTTCCTGTTTAAACACTTGCACACTCACTGACCACTCAACCGTATAAATGAATGAATAATGCAGTGCATGAAAGTAGTAAATTCCGTAGTGACAGCGGAATTAACTGGGTGCTATAATAATATGATGCCTTATAATTATATAAGAAAATGATTTAAATAATTATTAGTAATATTAATAAATTAATCACTCTGTGACACATAAATTTGAACGTATATTCCGAATCATACATGATCTCCAAAAAAAAAAAATACGAACTTAAATCTATTGAAAAATTTTAGAAAACTAGTATACTGCATTCTTTTGCAGGAATTTATTTTATTGTATAAATACCCTACTTCAAATTAGAAACTTGCGTTAGGGAATAAATTTTTAAATATTTAATGACATCATATATAATATATGAAAAATTATTTAAGAATTAGAAAAATATAACAAATAATTGGCTTATCATTGTCTTTGAATTGTTTATCGAAAACTTTTTAAGCTCACCTGAGCCGAAGGCTCAAGTGAGCTTTTCTGATCACATTTTTGTCCGTCGTCCGTCCGTCCGTCTGTCCGTCTGTCCGTCCGTCCGTCTGTCTGTCTGTCCGTCCGTCTGTAAACTTTTCACATTTTCGACTTCTTCTCAAGAACCACTGGGCCAATTTTGACCAAACTTGGTACAAAGCATCCTTGGGTGAAGGGGAATTTAAATTGTTAAACTGAAGGGACATATCCCCTCGCAAGGGGAGATAATCAAGAAAAGACAAAAATAGGGTTGGGTCATTAAAAAATCTTCTTCTCAAGAACCACTGGGCCAGTAAAGCTGAAACTTATGTGGAAGCATCCTGGGGTAGTGTAGATTCTAAATTGTTCAAATTATGACCCCCGGGGGAAGGGCGGGGCCACAATGGGGAATCAAAGTTTTACATAGAAATATATAGGAAAAATCTTTGAAAATCTTCTTCTCAAGAACCACAGGGCCAGAAAAGCTGAAACTTATGTGGAAGCGTCCTGGTATAGTGTAGATTCTAAATTGTTCACATCATGACCCCTGGGGGAAGGGCGGGGCCACAATGGGGAATCAAAGTTTTACATAGAAATATATGGGAAAAATCTTTGAAAATCTTCTTCTCATGAACCAC
>NW_026927498.1:0-30620 GCF_032062105.1 Saccostrea cuccullata | reverse complement strand
TTTGTACAATAGTGGTCACCCAAACTAGGAAATGTGCCACGTTGGGGAGCATTGGAAACAAGGGCTCGAAGGCACCTTCAATGACGTTTGATCTAACCCTATTATCTGATAGATATATTTGCACCCTGTGCCCAACACAGTGCCCAACGTGGCACATATCCTAGTTTGGGTGACCACTATTGAACCGGGGTACAGAGAGAGAGAGAGAGAGAGAGAGAGAGAGAGAGAGAGAGAGAGAGAGAGAGAGAGAGAGAGAGAGAGAGAATTATGCATCTGGCGCTTAACTGGGAATTGTGCCACTTAGTTGAGCCCGGCACAAAAGGGCTTCAAGGCGCCGTATTTGGTTTTCCGTGTCAAAAGCCACCCAATTGACCCCGTTTCTTGTGCCAGGGCGCGAAATCGAATCAGATTAGCTAATACATATATGTACTAAGATGGTCAAGAGATAGCGTCTGGTCGTCTGGCGCCCACACTAGGAATTAAGCTATTTGACTTCAAAATGGACCGAATTGACACTATTTGAGAGTGATGGGACGCCGACTATAGGTGTATAGATAGAGTACCTATGCAAAATATAGGATTTGAGCCACTTAAGAAAACCTGGGACACTTGGGCTGGAAGGCGCCCCTGTAAATTTCTGGTGCAAAAAGAGGCCAAATCTACAATGCTGTAGGCTCCAGGGCGCTTTATCCAACCTTATTATCTTATACATGCACATATATATGTACTATAGAGATAAAAATCTTTTCAGTTTTGTAATAAAGTCGTTTTCATATTTAATCATATACTCCTTTTTTTCATTTACCGTTAATATGGAATAATATTTGTAACTGTACAGATCAAAACCTAGAATTTTTGCACACTACTTGATCATTTCACATGGAAATCACTAAAATATTGCTGTATAATGTATGAAAACTACTTGCAAAATTTGAAAAATAAAAATTAATGTTTCAGAATTTGAAATCAAGTATAGACGATTGCAGTTATTGTAATACATTTTAAATGGAATGAGAACCATTGATTTAATAGTTATAATAATAATGCATAATTAAAAGTTAAAACAAAAAATATAAAATCAATATAAGCAAATTTTTTTTATAAAATTCCAATATTTCTCAACATTTTATGATAGGGAGAGGGCTAAAATAGGCTTTGCCTGCTGCCCAATCCCATTCACTTATGTGAATGAAATTTTGTATAAATAAAACATTTTATGATACACATGTTTATTATCTCTGAACGAATAGTGATTTTGGATTACAGTTTCATGTCCATATTATAATTGTGAGAAGCAAACTCTAGCTATATAGCTTCAAATCGTCAAATCTTTACTTGTGACGGGGGATTGAAAAGATAAGTGACTGTAGGAAACTGATAGTGACAGATTCCATTAGATTTTATGCTTTGAATGAAAGAATTTTTTTTCTCCAATTATGAAATGAAAAAATGAATGAATAATTAAAGAAAATTAATGAATTAATCGATTGATTTATTGATAATTTGGAAAAATCAAAATGTTGTTCTTATTCATTGATGTTGTTTATTTGTTTACATTTGTAGGCATATTCTGAGGAGCATTTTTAATAACAATTTATTGACAGAAAAAAGAAATTATTCATTAAATGACCTTGTACATACTAAAATAAAGCATTCCTCGTAAACACAAGATAAATACTTTAACCACAATTTGTGGGGCACAGTTGGATGCTCAGTAATGAGGAATAGAACATTTCACGGCATGATTGAAATGTGTCAATTAAGTACAAGATTGGTTTGAAAAAAGAGAAAGGTGGAAAAATCAAGGCTTTTTTCAGTGGTATTCCTTCTCCGTCTTGAATACCTTCTAGACCATTCATAGGAAGTTATCCCCATCATTTTTAGAAAAAAATGCTCTAATATAAAATGTGAAAAAATCTCTATTTTTCTCTCCCTATCTCAATAAAAAACCTTTTAAAAAAATTATTTATAAGATGAAATTGTTGATTAAACATATTTAAGAGAAAAAATTTCGCAAATAAAATTAACTGCAAATCAAGGGATTTTCCTTTGAACCGTTTGATCATTTTAAACAAAAATAGTATTAACATCTAAACTATTGTCGTTTACTAATTATTGAATTAAAAATTCAAATAATGAGTACACGACAATTTTATTTGTCGTGTTCTCATTATTTGAAATTCTTATTCAATACTTAGTAAACGACACTTTCATTTGCATCTGTAAAGGTGTGTTTTTTATTTCTGTTTTTATATTGTTTTGCCGTAACCCTTATAGTTTCTGCTTTCTTTAAGGAGGAGGCATCAGCTAGTCTTCTAATTGAGCTGATTTAGACAGCAGATTTTCAAAGTTAATGAGATAGTATTTAATAAATTTAACAAATAATTTGTGTCACTCAGAATTGTTTCGATAAAAATCTTTTCAATTTTGTTGGATAGTCGTTTTCATATATAAACATGTATTCCTATTTTTTATTTAGGGTACTCTGGGTAGACTATTTGTAACTGTGCAGACAAAATGTAGAATCTCTGCACACTGGTAAATCATTTCACATGGAAAACAATAAAGAATATTGCTGTGTAATGTATAACTACTTGTACAATCTGACAATTCTAAGTTTATGTTCAAGACTTTAAGATCAAGTTTAGACGATTGTTGACATTGTAATAAATGGAATGAGAACCATTTAATTAATGGTGCATGCATAATTTAAAACTAAAACAAAAATTACTAAATCAACCTTTTTAAAAAAAATACCAATATTTCTCAACATGTCTTAGTTATAATTGTGAGAAAGAAACTCTAGCTATAGCTTCGAATTATCAAATCCTTGCATGTAATGTGGAAATGAGGAGATAAATGGTATTGGGAAAATGATAGTGACAGATTCCACAATATATTAAACTTTAGATGGAAGAAAGTTGTTTTTATCTCCAAACATTATGCATGCATATTTAGAGCAAATGTCCGGTATTATTAAATTCTTTTATAAAATGTAGGCTTGATAAGTAAAGCATGATTATTTACCATTGTAAATGAAAGAGTCAAACCTCTTGGTAATAATTAATGTTAGTAAATTCAGGTGACCTATTGCTATCTGTTAAAATATTAGACTTATAAGACACAACTAGAAAGATGTATACATGTATGCTATAAATTCTTATCATCATTCATCCAGCCGAATGACATAATTGTAAAATGTCGCTTTGATCCATGTTTTTAACAATATCAACATAAGAAAATATAAAACTGTTCATAGAATTAAGTATGAAATGGTATTAAACACTGGCCACCAAGCTCCTTAATTATGGAAAGTAATTATATCATACATAAACTCATAATGGCTAACAATGGCGCATATCAAAAAACGCAAGAGTATTCCTTTTATAATTAGCATTTTTTCGATACTGTAGGTAACAAATAGATGCAAAGTAAACTTCACATTAAAGGACATGTAGTTTATCATCAATGTAATGAAATCTCATCCCCCCTCCCCCACTTTTTTTGGCGGGCAATCATGTGTCTTTTGTAGGCTAGCTGTAATCGATACAACTTCACCGAATTCCAGTGCAGACGACCCTGATTCAGAAAGTTTGATATTTGCCAGAGCGGTATGAGTCACCGTTTTGTAGGTCAATAATCTTGCCTCTCCCGACCTTGGTGTCTGCATTTAAGTTGCACACCTACATGTTTTGGCGGATCAAGTTTGGGAGGGAGGAAATAAGTAAATTGAAAAGTTATTGTAATTACAATTAATCAGCCTTTTTCCCTAAAGAAAATACGTATTTTTTTACGGCTTTAATAAAGTAATGTAGAATTACTCCATGAAATTTGCAAGAGTAACGAGCAAATTCAAAGAATTGTTGTCTCCTGCTTTCGGTGTCTAATCGGGGAAACTAGATAAATTTATTAATATCTTCACCGTTCACAATTAAACCAAATTAAATGGCACCAAATTTAACCCTATATTATCTGATACATAACTATAAGGCAGACCTGCCTACCCTTCCGCTTTTGGCGTAATTCTTTTTACCATAAAATTATGCTATTACGCCACTTATAATAATCTTACGCTTTCAATATTTTAAATTAAATTCCATTACATGTATGAACGTGTAAATTAAGATTCAAAGTACGGCCTGCTAAAATGAAATGAGAAGTTCTAATAAAAGTAATCAATAGAGGAAAACGTAAAGCGACATTTTACAATTATGACATTCGGCTGGATGAATGATGATAAGAATTTGGCACCGTGTAATTCATGGACTGGAGTCTTGGAGTGGAGTTATGGAGTGGAGTTTGGAGTCAATTTTGGAGTCTGAGATTTTCTTTAAACATAATTATGCAGAATTTTTTTTCAGGAATGGCATTTGTATGATTGTCTTTAATATTCTAAAATAATCTATTGGCAAGATAAACCTCTAATTTAATAAATATTTGGTACATTTGAATATACATTGTAAGTATGTTGAACCTCATTATTGAACTAATAACCACCTAAATCAAAATTAATTGATAACTTCCTACAACAATTAACCTAAATAAAACTGAATGATAATGTGGTCAAAGACCTAATAATTCTAACAAACCGTTGTAATTTAAAATATCTAAGAACAACAAAGTCAGCTAGGGGTCATGTCACTACATGTAAAAAATAAGTCAATTAAAGCAATGTATTTTTTCAATTTGATATACCCCTCTTAGAAACCAGGAGTGAATATAGTAATGGGATGTCTGTCCGTCCATCTGTCTGTACCTGAGTCCGTCTGTTACGCTTTGTTGTACCCTCAGAGAATCTTTATTATATAATGCCATTGTGCACTTCCTATTTTACTTTTTGATCCGGCACATATTTTGGGTTTCCCGTTGCAAAACATGGAGACTGCCATAATATTCATATGTGAGGCAGGGGTATCATTTATGTCTTGAATAAACAAAAAAAAAATGAAAAGAGGGTGCAGTGTGTTCTGCTTAAATGATTTTTGAGGGTTGTAAGGCACTTGTATCCCTTATACAATACTCTCAGAATGTTTAGGGTATTATTTTATAAGAACTACATAAAAATGATAGAGGTTATTATGTATGTGTACAAATTTGCAAAAATCAAACAACCTTGTAACAGTTTACTGACCTACATATACTGTACAGCTGTGTGGTCCAAATCCTGTAAAAGTTTTAACAGACATAACAGAGATGTGACAGAAAGATATGAGTTAGATTAGGGGTTTTAATCACCTTCCAATTATGCACTGAAAGCAATAGGTTTCATAATTGATATAACAGTTAAATTTAATTAAACAGGATATACTGTCACTGTTTTAGGTAACATACTAGTAATAATTAATAATGAAAGATCTTTCAGTTACATAAACTCAAAGAATTGTTATTCTAAGTGTTACATAATTATGTTTAAAGAAAATCTCAGACTCCAAACTCCACTCCATAACTCCACATATTTACAATGTATATACAAATGTACCAAATATTTATTAAATTAGAGGTTTATCTTGCCAATAGATTATTTTAGAATATTAAAGACAATCATACAAATGCCATTTCTGAAAAAAAAATTCTGCATAATTGTGTTTAAAGAAAATCTCAGACTCCAAAATTGACTCCAAACTCCACTCCAAACTCCACTCCATAACTCCACTCCAAGACTCCAGTCCATGAATTACACGGTGCCTAAGAATTTATAGTATACATGTATACATCTTACTAGTTGTGTTTTATAAGTCTAATATTTTAACAGATAGCAATAGGTCACCTTAATTTACTAACATTAATTATTACCAAAAGGTTTGACTCTTTCATTTACAATGGTAATAAACCGCACACGCTTTACTTATCAAGACTACATTTTATAAAAGAATTTAATAATACCGGGCATTTGCTCTAAATATGCATGCATAATATTTGGAGATAAAAACAACTTTCTTCCATCTCAAGTTTAATATATAGTGGAATATGTCACTATCATTTTCCCAATACCATTTTATCTCCTCATTTCCCCATTATATGTAAGGATTTGATAATTCGAAGCTATAGCTAGAGTTTCTTTCTCACAATTATAATTAAGACATGTTGAGAAATATTGAAATTTTATTAAAAAGGTTGATTTGGTAATTTTTGAACGTAGTACGTAATAAACCTAGTAGTTATATGTAAACTGGTGTGGCGAAGATTCGGAAGAAAACGAAAAAGCACTTTACTTTGTTTACTATTTTATGATATTGCAATAAGAAAAGCCATTTCTATGCTTAATTTAGTTTATTTTAACATTGCTGAGAACAAAATAGAGAAATGTGAGTGCTAAAAGGATAAAATGCTATACAGTGTTATTATGTATGATTTGTGTAATCATGCAAACGCAAGCCTTCAATTTAGTGATTTGATACAAATTGACCAAATGCTTCATTGATTTAAGTTTGATATACTTTAGGATATTGGTATTTTACAACACTTTTTGCCAATAGTCTTAGATGATTCGAAAAAGAACAATTTATGCCAGCTTCTTTAAGTAAAGTACATTTTCGCCAAGGAAACCCGCAATACGGTATTACAGTAAACAACAAAATAGGAAAACATGATTGCTTACGCTTTCACCTCTGAAATTCCACTAAAAATTTACTGAAATTACACCCTTGAAATGAAAAGGGTAGGCAGGACTGCTATAAGGGTCAAGAAAAAGCGCCCTACACCCGAACTAGGAATCATGCCACTGAGGGAATCCTCGGACGCTAGGGCTCCGAGGAATATACTATATGGGTCAAGAGATAAAAATCTTTTCAGTTTTGTTACAAAGTCGTTTTTATATTTAACCATGCTATATTTTTGATTTAGTGTAAATTGGGTAGATTATTTGTAATTATACACATCAAAACTCAGAATTTTTGCAAACTTGTCAATTATGTCACTTGGAACCAATTAAAATGTTGCTGTATAATCTATAAATAACTACTAGCAAAGTTTGACAATAAAAATTTAACGTTCAAGACTTTGAAATCAAGTCTAGACATTTGTGGATATTGTAATGTTACGGAATGAGCATCATTTATTATTAATTATTTCACAGTTCATCCATAATTAAAAGTTAAAACAAAAAATACAAAATCAATATCACCAAAATTTTTATCAAATTGCAATATTTTTCAACATTTTATGATAAACATGTCCATTATCTGTGAACGAATTGTTATTTTGGATAACATTTTCATGTTTATTTTATAATTGTGAGAAACAAATTCTAGCTATATAGCTTCAAATCATTAAATCTTTGCATGCGACGGGGAAATGAGATTGATTGATTGATTGTATACTGTTTAACGTCCCTCTCCAGAATAATTCACTGATATGGAGACGTCACCATTGCCGGTGAAGGGCTGCAAATTTGGGCCTATGCTCGGCACTCAAGGCCATTAAGCAGGGAGGGATCTTCATCGTACCACACCTGATGTGACACGGGGCCTCGGTTTATCCGGTCTCATCCGAAGGACTGCCCCATTTAGTCGCCTTTTACGACAATCAAGGGGTACTGAGGATCTATTCTAACCCGGATCCAAGGGAAAATGAGAAGATAAGTGATTGTAGGAAAATGATCGTGAAAGATTCTACTGTATATTATGCTTCAGATGAATTGCTATCTGTTAAAAGACATAAGCCTTACAAGAAACCAGTTCACTAGGCCATTGATACGCTCCACCGAGTACTACTGGACAGGAAGAAGTCCGGTACCATAGGCTATTGATACGGTCTTCTGAGTACGACAGGACTGGTGAGAAACCAGTACCCTAGGCTATTGATACGGCCTACTGAGTACTTCAGGACATGTGAGAGATCTGTATCCTTTGATATTGATATGGTCTACAAAGTACTACAGGACAGGTAAGAGTCCAGTACCCTAGGCTATCGATATGGTATACCGAGTACTTCAAGACAGGTAAAAGTCCAGTACCCTTGGCTATTGATTCGGTCTACTGAGTACTACAAGACAGGTAAGAGTCTAGTACCCTTAGGTATTGATACGGTCTACTGAGTACATCAGGACAGGTAAGGGACCTGTACCATAGGTTGTTGTAAAGGTCTACTGAGTATTACAGGACAGATGATAGACGAGTATCCTAAACTATTGAACGTTTGGCACGCCAAATTAACAAAAATGAGATAAACCTATTTTCACAATTGATAAACTATGTTTATCGACTGTAAACTATAGTTTATAAACAGTAGTTAACGATTCGTTAAGTATAGTTTTCATCTGTAAAACTTTCTTTAACGGTCGTTAACTATAGTTTACGAATGCTAATCTAAGTTTATCTGTCTGAATAGACAATAGATTTTGTTGATTAACTATAGTTAAGAGTTGTTAATCATAGTTTTACAAATCGTGAAATTATATTTCTCAGATCGTTCGCTATAGTTAACGGTTTGTAAATTATAGTTTACAAATCGTTAAACTGTATTTATCAGATAATTTATGTTTCGCAATCGCAAATGATAGTTTTCGCTGTTAAGTATAGTTTACGGTTGTGAAACATAGATTATCGCAGTTACTATAATGTACAGATGTAAAATATAGATTAACGTTGTTAATTATAGTTTACAGTCCGTAAACTATAGTTTACAACCAATAAACCTAGTTTATGGATTGTAAAACTATGATAATCTCATTTTCGTGAATTTGGCGTGCAATAGAAATGGTCCAGCGAGTTCTACAGGACCGTTAGGAGTCATGTATCAAAAGCTATTGATACAGTCTACCGAGTACTACAGGACAGGTCAGACACTTGCACCATAGGGTATTGATACGGTCTACTGAGTACTACAAAACAGGTAAGAGACCAGTATCCTAGGTTATTGAAACAGTCTACTGAGTACTACAGGACAAGTAAGAGAACAGTACCCTAGGCTATTGATATGGTCTACCAAATACAAGGCAGTTAGGAGACGAGCACCCTAGGCTATTGATATGCTCTACCGAGTACTACAAGACTGGTATGAGACCAGTACCCTAGACTATTGATAAGGTCTATCGAGTACTACACGACTGGATCGAGGCCAGTACACCAAGAACATTAATACGGTGTACCGAGTACTACGTACAGGACAGCCAGGAGATCAGTACCCAAGGCCGTTGATACGGTCTACCGAGTACTACAGGACAGGTAGGAGACCAGTACCCTAGGCTATTGATACAGTTTACCGAGTACTACAACACAGGTAGGAGAAAAGTGCCCTCAGCCATTAATACGGTCTACTTAGCACTAAAAGACAGGTAATAGATCAGTACCCTATCGATACTGTCTACAGAGTACTTCCACACAGGAAGGAGAAAAGTACCCAAAGCTATTGATACGGTCTACCAAATTCTAAAAGAAAGGTAAGAGACCAGTACCCAAGGCTATTGATAAAGTCTACCGAGTAATACAAGACTGGTTAGAGAGCAGTACTCTAGGCTATTAATACGGTTACTGATATGGTCTACCAAATAAAACAAGACAGGTAGGAGACTACTACCCTAGGACATTGATACGGGCTACCGAGTACTACAAGACAGTTAGGAGACCATTACTCTAGGCTATTGATACTGTCTAGGAACTTACTTGTCTCAGTTGACACTATCAATAGCCTAAGGTAATGGTCTCCAAACTGTCCTGTTGTACTTAGTGGACCATATCAATAGCCTATGGTACTGCATTCTTACAAGTCTTGTAGTACTCGGAAGACCATATCAATAGTCTAGGGTACTGGTTGAGACTGTCTCCTACCTGTCCAACAGAACATGGTAGACCCTCTCAATAGTCTAGGGTACTGGAATCTTAGTACTTGTCTTGTAGTACTCAGTAGACCATATCAATAGCCTAGGGCACTCATTTCCTACCTGTCCAATAGTACTTGGTAGACCGTCTCAATAGCCTAGGGTACTGGTCTCGTACCTGTGTTGCAGTACTCAGTAGACCGTATCAATAGCCTAGCATACTTGTCTCTTACCAGTCTTAAAGAACTGAGTAGACGGTATCAATAGCCTAGGGTACTGGTCTCATACCAGTCTTATAGTACTCGGTAGACCATATCAATGGCCTAGGGTACTGGTCTCCTACCTATCTAGTAGTACTAAGTAGTCTGTATCAATATCTTAGGGTATTGGACTGTTACCTGTGATGTAGTATTTGGAAGATCATATCGAAAGCCTAGGGTACAGAACTTTTACCTGTCTTATAGAACTCAGTAGACCGTATCAATAACCGAGGGTACTGGTCTCTAACCGGTCTTGTAATTAAGGAATGAAGCTTATTTCAACTTATTTTATCCGATATAACATAACTTGGGACAGTTTACACTTTATTAACCCCGAAGCGGTTTATACGAAAGCGTAAACTGTCCCAAGTTTTGTTATTTGTCGGATAGCATCAGTTTAAATTAGCTTCATTCATTATAATTTAATTTCAGATTAGACAATGAGACAACATTTCCTCCGGAAAAAGGCTTAAAATTGAGAATTATTCTAAAAGTAACGTCAAGCGGAGTAATACGTTTTTGACGTTACTCATTGTGAAGTAGGCAAGTTATTTTATACAAAATATTACATGTTCTCATGAATGATTCAGCCAATGAAATTGCTTGATACAAGTGAAATTAAATTATTACTCAGTAGACAGTATCAATGACCAAAGGAACTTGACTCCTACCTCTGATGTTGTTCTTGGAAGACCATATCAATAGCCTTGGATACAGCACTTTTACCTGTCTTGTAGTACCCAGTAGACCTTATCAATAGCCTAGGATACTGGTCTCTTACCAGATTTGTAGTACTAAGTAGACTGAATCAATAGGCCAGGAAACTGGACACTCTTACCAGTTTTGTAATACTCAGTGGACCGTATCTGATGCAGTAGCCTAAAAAAACTGTATTCTTACCAGGCTTATAGTACTCTGTAGACCCTATCAATGGCCTATGGTACTGTACTCTTAGTTCCTCTCTTGTAGCACTCAATAGACTATATTGTACTTGTCTCCTACCAGTCTTGTAGTACTCAGTAAACCTCAGTAAACCGTATCAATAACCTAGGGTACTGTTCTCCTACCTGTCCTGTAGTACTTGGTAGACCGTATCAATAGCTTAGGGTACTGCATGATCTCGTATGTGTCCTTTAGAATTTTGTAGACTGTATCAATAGCTTAAGGTACTGTTCTCCTACCTGTCTTGTAGTACTGAGTAGACTGTATCAATAGCTTAGGGTACATTTCTCCTACCTATCCTGTAGTACTTGGTAGACTGTATCAATAGCTTAGGGTATTGTTATCTTATCTGTCCTGTAGTACTTGGTAGACTGTATCAATAGCTTATAGTATTGTTCTCTTACCTGTCCTGTAGAATTTCGTAGACCGTATCAATAGCTTAGGCTATTGTTCTCCTACCTGCTTTGTAGTACTCGGTAGACCTTTTCAATAGCCCAGGGTACTGTTTTCTTACCGTCCTGTGAATTTCATAGACCGTACCAATAGCCTATCGTATTGGATTCTTACAAGTCTTATAGTACACGGTAGATCTTATCAATAGCCTAGGGTACTGGTCTACTTTTTTTAGTACTCAGTATATTGTATCAATACCCTATTGTATTGGATTTTAACAAGTCTTGTAGTACTTGGTAGATGATGTCAATAGTCAAGAGTACTTAACTTTTACCTATCTTGTAGTACTTGGTGGAACTTAACAATGGACTCAGGTACTGGACTCTTAGTTCCTGTCTTGTAGTTTTCGGTAGACCATATCAATAGCCTAAGGTACTGGGCTCTTTCCTGTTTTGTAGTACTTAGTAGACCATATAAATGGCCTAGGGTACTGGTCTCCTACCTGTCATGTAGTACTCGGTATACCCTACCAATAGCCTAAGGTACTGGTCCCCTACTGTATCTGTCTTATAGTACTTAGTAGACCATATCAAAAGCCAAAGGTTCTGGACTTTTTCTTGTCCTGTAGTACTCGGTAGACCGTATCAATATCCTAGGAAACGTCCCTTACCAGATTTGTAGTACTCAGTAGATTGTATCAATAGCCTAAGGTACTGGATTCTTACAAGTCTTTTAGTATTTGGTAGACTGTATCATACAATGGCCTAGGGTTCTGGACTCTTAGTACAATGTACCTGTCTTGTAGTACTCAGAGGACTGTATCAATAGCCAAGTTTACTGGATTTTTATCTGTCCTGTAGTACTCGCAAGACCGTATCAATAGCTTAGGGTACTGGTCTCTTACCAGTTTCATAGTTCTCAGTACTGTATCAATAGTCCAGGGTACTTGATTCTTACAAGTCTTGTGGAACTCGGTAGACCGTATCATACAATGGCCTAGGGTACTAGACTTTTGCCTGTTTTGTTGTACTCGGTGTACTAGTGTATCAATTGCTTAGGGTACTGTTCCCTTACCTAGGGTACTGGTCTCTTACCAATCTTGTTGTACTTGGTAGACCGTATCAATAGCTTAGGGTACTGGTCTCCTACCTGTCTTGTAGTACTCCGTAGACCATATCAATAGCCTAGGATATTCGTCTCTTGGCTGACTTGTAGTACTTAGTACTGAGTGAAAAAACCAGTTTCCCAATGTTGGAAACCTTATGGAAACTTCTAGATTACATTATGGTTCCTTGTGGTTTCATGCAGGATACTGGGTTATTCCTCCTTGATTCTGTGCAATGGAAACACCCTACACTTGTATTCCAATAGGTATCCCGTGGCTTGGAATGCAGTGGAATCGCGAGGTTTCCCTTGATTCTGTAAGTTTCCTGTATGGGAATCTTAAAAATTCCACTGGTTTCCGTGTATCTGGATACCTAATGGAATCGGAACGTAGAGTGTTTCTGTGGATGGGAAACTAGTTGGGAATCTCAAGAATTCCATGTTTTGAAAACCATTTGGATACCATAAGGAAACCTGAAGATTCCACAAGCTTCTGTGTCTTGGGATACCTTATGGAAATTCAATGGATGGGAAACTAGTCGGGAATCTTAAAGATTCCATGATTAGGAAACTGTTTGGATTCATATACTGGTAGTAAAGCTTGAGTTTCCATAGGTTGGAAAACTAAGGGAATTGAAAGTTAGTAGTTTCCGCATCATGGAAACTTATCAGGAATCTTGGGGTTTCCCTTAATGGAATTTGAATGAATTTATTTTCTTTCTTGATGAATTTTCTTAAATTTCTCACACTGGATTATGAAAATCTTTAAGTTTCTCAGGTGGGGTACATTTGTTATTGAATATTGATGCATGAACCTTGAGGATAAAGTAAACAGCAAAACAAATTTCAAGTATGATGCATTTGTATTCTCAGATATTATATTAATAAAACTATCTATTCAAATTCACAAAAATGAAAAATAGTTACTCAATTCAGTTACATGTACTTAAGTGTTATGCGAACAAAATAAATCTATGAAAAAGGATAACAAATTTTACAGATATATCAAAGCATCGACATTGTATATGTACAAAGTAAAAGAAAATCATGTCTTGGTTTTAGTTACAATACTATAATTATAAAAAATACAATATTTTATAAATTAAAACCAAATAAGTGACTACTGACATTCAGGGACTCAATTAAGTTACTACAGTATTATAAAAATCAATCTATGAAAAAGCATAACAATTTTTACAAAAATATGTCAAAACATCAACACTGCATCTTTATGTAAAACAAAAATACAAACTTGGCCAGGTAATTTAGCTACTATCATATAAATATTTTATACATGAAAACCAAATTAGTGACTATTGATATTTATGCCCTGTTCACACGGAGAATTTAATTCGAATTAGACATAAGTTACTGGGAATTAGCTTTGCTTAGCGTTCACATGGAGAATTTAATACAAATTAGTTTAATTCTAATTAGTTTACAGCACATTAATTACTTCGCATTAGCTCCATGTGAACGCTATGCGAAGCTGATTCCAATTAAATTTTGAGGCATGCGTAATGACAAAATTAGTCAAATACCACATGTCTGTAGTCAAATTGAAGTATTTGTGCTATTTTCAAGTAAAAACTAAGGAAAATTGTTTTAATTACTAAAATGTGTATACAGACACTGTAATATTATGTCAATTGCAGCTGCTCCTGCATTAGGTGACGCAATTTGCAAATGACGTCATAATAGCCTTACTTCCCATTAGCTGTTGTGTGAATGCAATTTAATTCTTTTTAGTTTGATTGGCATTTGTTTACTTTGCATTAATTTACTGCAAATTAAACTCATCCTGTGAACAGGACATTAAAATCAAGGTATCGCATCGACTATCAAATGATGAATATAAATGAAAAACAGAAATTTACTTTCATAATCATAGTATCCGATTCTTGGGGTATTGACAAAATATAGCCTCTGAATTCTACTGTATTCTACTGCTTGAACGGCTTAAAGCTATTAATAATTGTCCCCTGTTTTCCGGAAAGCGAGGGGATATTAAATCTCATTTGTCTGTCCGTCTATCTAGATGTCCATCCGTCACATAAAACTTTAACCTTGCCCGTAACTTTTGATTTAGTGGAGCCATGACTTTCATATTTCATATGTGTATTCCTTAAGACAAGAACTATCTTTGGGTACCATCAAATTCGATCTGTTGACCTTGACCTTGGAGTTTGACCCAATTTTACACAAAAATTCCAAACTTTGACTGTGGCCATAACTTTTGAATGGAAGGTACTAGGACTTTCATATTTCACATATGTATTTTTTGTAGGAAGACCTTTTATTGGATACCAACAACTTTGACCTTCTGACCTTGACCTAGGATGTTTCTGTACTTATAAGAAAACTTTAACCTTAACCAAAAGTTTAGAATGGTAATGGCTTTCATACTTCAAATTTATAATTCTTGTGAGAAGACTTTTCATTGTATGCCAAGAACTTGCCTTCTGGACCTTGACCTTGGAATTTGACCTACTTTTCAAAAACTTTTACCTTGGCCACAACTTTTGAACAGTAGATACCAGAACTTTCATACTTCACAAATGTATTTTTTGTGGAAAGACCTTTCCTTTGAAACCAACAACCTTGACCTTTCAACCTTTGAGATTTTTAGTACTTATGAGAAAACTTTTGAATGGTAAGGGCTAGGCTTTCATACTTCATGTATGTAATCCTTTTGAGAAAACTTTTCATTGTATACAAGAATGTTAACCATTTTACATTAGCCTTGAAGTTCAGTGATAATTCCTAAATAGATAACTTATGATAAGGCATTCATATTATACGCAAAATGTCATAAAATATGACATCTCACCCAAAAGAAACTGAAAACGGGGGACCACAATTCTTTGAATTTGCTTGTTGAATTAAAAATGTGTTTGTGAAATACTGATGCCCGGAAATGACAGCTTACTATGTGTGTTGTAGTTTCTTATTTGCAAGTCAAAGGTCAAGGTAAAAAATGTTGGTATCGAGAGAAAGGTTTTTTCACTGTTGAAATGAAAGCCTTAGTACTTTTTAAAAGTTCTGTCCAAGGTTAAAATATTTTAAAAGTGAGTCCAACTCGAAGGTCAATGTCAAAAAATATTTATACCTGTTGAAAGTCTTGTCGAATGGAATGCAATAAGCATCAACTATTTGAAAGTTGTGGCCAAGAATACAGTTTAATTTTTTTGTTAAAAGTGGATGAAACTCAAAGGTCCATGTAAAGAGGTCAACAAGTCTGGTCACTAAAAATACGTCTGTGAAATCAGTTGCCCCATCACTCAAAAGCTTTAGGCCTGCATGGTTTACACTTTTGCAGACAGACAGACCAACAATGCAAAAACTACATACCCTGAACTGTTGATTACAGGTACATAAAAAAAAAAAAACAACTATCAATACTTAGATCTGGAAATCCCCAACCACAGAATTAAAAAAAGTTCTTTTTCTTGTATTCTTTTGATAGCTGAATCCTCGTTTGACCTACAAGGAATAAAAAAAATAGTTAAAATTTAGCTTAAGTAATTTTTTGGTGTTTATAATACATCCCATTCATTGAATAAGCTGTCCTTCTAGGGAAGTTGGGAAGAAAATCTTCAACAGAAAAGTTGTGTTCAGTGAATCTTCTGAATATACTAATTACTTACAAAATTACATTCCCAAGAACCAACAAAATTTCTCTTACCCACAAAAATAGACCCCCCACAAATTAAAATGATTGTAAAGTAATTCTTATCTCCATCAAAAAACCAAGTTTTCTGGTCATAAGGATATGAGTTATTATAAAAACATCTGATATGTTAAATTTCCAAAATCTGATTCTCTCAGATTCAAAGATAAGATGTGATCCACAGATTATTTAAGGATGTACAGGCATAATTTCCAAAAAGAGGTCACATTGACGTGTATTTTACCCTACTATTGTTTGATGTTGCTCCTTTTCTTATAATAATAGTACACAATTGGTTAGACACGGAGACCCTACACTATCATCAAAAGAAGGCCATAGAAAATGCTTCAATATAATCAGACTTCAGTACTTCCAAGCAAAAAATAACACATCCTTAATATTTCAAATGGTATTGATCTTTTTGTTCACTTAAAAAGGGAAGTTAAATGAATTTATAAAAGTTTGACACAATAATATGAAAGGTAAAAATAAACAAGAGGCCCATGGGCCTTGAATCGCTCTTCTGATAAATTTTACAACCTATCCTAAGACCAACTAGAACTGTCCAATAGGGACAAATACCCCCGCTGGGCTTTTCAGAGTAGGTGCCAATACAGAAATATTTTATGGATCTTGTAAGAAGTGTTCACTATTGTCTAATAAAGTGCCCCGCCACAGAATGATACCCCCAACAAATATTGTTCTATAATCATAAATTGATAAGGGTGCAAGAAAATCAAGTAACCTTGATTAACAGATTAACACAGATTTCAATGATCGAATTTCCATTTCTTATCATGCTTAAAATATTGTACAGCATACATCTCTAAGAGACTAACAGTGTAGGGATTAATTAAAACAAATAATACATCATATAATTCTAAACTGGCTGTGTTAGAGCTTAACAAATATCCATCTGCAGCTTTCAATTGTTTATTGCATATTTTATGAAATAATGGAAATGCTACAGTCTAATAAAAAAAATCAGAAATTAATTATTCTTTAGACTATAAAATTCTAAGTGAGACAAGACTGCAATTTGTTGCAAATATATAAAAATTGAAATGTTATTTTTATTTAAATGAACACATGTACAATTAATTTCAATTATATTATTCAATACTAATTCAGTTTTAATCATACACTAAAACATCAATTTGTTTTAATTACATTACACCAATTGAAAGATCTTTATCTGAACTATAGCCATCAAGAACTCTTAATTAACACAAGCAACTATAAGGTCATTTCTTTTTGCCCAACTCCCAAGACATAAATTAAGATAACACAGCATGATGCTCTTGTTAGTTAACTCCCGACAATGAACTCATTAATTTCTCTCTAATTTGACATGCACATTTCTGCTATCAAAATTTCTCCTTGACCAGTGCTTGATAATTATGCCCATGGGACAAACTGAATTCCTTTCAAATCATTAACATTTGTTACAGAATTTGCTGTAAAGTATATGATAAAAAATAAGTTTTTACTTAATTTAGCATTTTTAATAAGGATACAACTATATTTTTACATTTTTTAGGATTATAAAATTTAAAATTTTAAAGACATTTTTTTTTAAAAAATCACTTAAATAAAAGGTCACAGTGACCTTGAAATAGGTCATGACACACTGTCTACCCAAGATGCATAAATTATCCAAGTTTGATGATTGTAAGTCTAATAGTTTTTAGTTATGAGCCAAACAAAGTCACAAAATAACAAGAGGCCCATGGGCCTTATAGGTCACCTGAGCATTATTCAACAACATTCCAGTGCTTGAATTTGATCCATAGGCAGGGTAGGGGAACAAAAAATGCAATTCAACTAATCAGTAATATTCAGCAATAATCAGTAGTGCCACTACCACACATGAACCCCTGACTCTTAGGCCTAGATCCTCACATTGCACTATTTTTGGAAAGGCATCCTTGCTTTTCAAAAATATTTGATTAATACCAAGGAGCACATTACAAACAATTCATTCATTTTCAGTATATAAGTACAGCCCCCCCCCTCTATGGTACAACCGACCCTGGGGCCTTGAAATTTACAATTCTTGAAGATTATGGATTACTCATAACTATATAGGTAGTTCATCTGCTTAAAACCTAGGAGCAAAGAAGAAAATATTCAAAGATTCAAGGTTTTTTCACTATACATGTATAATCAATACAGCCCCGCCCTAACACCAAAATCCTTGACCCTGCATGGGGACATAAAATTCACAATTTTGGTAGAGGCACTTTTGCTCATCATAACTATGTACTTAGTTTATTTAAAACCTAAGAGCAGAGAAGAAGATTTTCAAAGAATTCATGTATTTTCACTATATAATCAATAGAGCCCCACCCTAAAACCTGAACCCCTGACCCTGGGGCCATAAAATTCACAATTTTGGTAGAGGCACTCTTGCTCATCATAACTATGTACTTAGTTAAATTATATAACATCTAGGAGCAGAGAAGAAGATTTTCAAAGAACTCATGTATTTTTACTATATAATCAATACAGCCCCGCCTTAATACCAGAACCCCTGACCCTGGGGCCATCAAATTCACAATTTTGGTAGAGGCACTCTTGCTCATCATAACTATATATTACTTAGTTAGTTTTTTTAATGCCCAGGATTAAAGAAGAAGATTTTCAAAGAATTCATGTATTTTCTCAATATAATCAATAGAGCCCCGCCCTAACATCAGAACCCTTGACCCTGGGGCCATAATTCACAATTTTTGTTGAGGCACTCTTGCTCATTAAAACTATGTACTTAGTTAGTTTATTTAATATTCAGGAGCAGAAAAGAAGTTTTTCAAAGAAATAATGCATTTTCACTATATACTTATTTAGCCCCGCCCTAGCACAAGAACCCCTGACCCCAGGGCCATGAATTTCACAATTTTGATAGAGGACTCAATGCTGATTACAATCATGCAAACAGTTTGACTGCTTGATGTCCAGGAGTAAAGAAGAAGATTTTTAAAGATTGCATTAATTTAAGTGGTTTTGGCCCCACCCCCCAGGCCCCAGGGGGGTAGGGATGATGAAATTCACAATTTTTGTTCCCTTTTACCCATAGATGCTTTGTACCAAATTTGATTGAAATTGGTTCAGTGGTTGCAGAGAAGAAGCTGAAAATGTTCAAAAGTTTACAACCGATTGACAACGAAAGACGAACGACGGATGACGACGGACAAAAACAGATAGCAATAGGTCACCTGATTGACTCAGGTGAATTTCACAATTGGTAATGATTTGAATAATTTAGAATCTTCACTATACCAGGTTGCTTCCATAAAATTTTCAGCTTTTCTGGCCCAGTGGTTCTTGAGAAGGTTTTCAAAGATTTTTCCTATATATTTCTATGTAAAAATTTGGTTCCTCATTGTGGCCCCGCCCTTCCCCTGGGGGTCATGATTTGAACAATTTAGAATCTATACTACCCCAGGATGCTTCCACATAAGTTTCAGCTTTACTGGCCCAGTGGTTCTTGAGAAGAAGAAGATTTTTTAATGACCCCACCCTATTTTTGTCTTTCCTTGATTACTGTAAATCACTTTTTATTCCTTTACCCAACAATGCGAGAACTTTATTTTCGCGTAATTACGCGAGACAATGTGCTCGCGAAAATTTAATTCTCGCGTATAATAGTATTCCTTATGAATATATAAAGCAATAACCGCAATTCGCGAAAATTATGTCTCGTTAATCAAGAGTCAATGACTATCTCGCGAAAATAAGGTCTTTCACAAAAATTTAAAATTATTTCTACAGTATCTCCCCTTGCAATGGGATATGTCCCTTCATTTTAACAATTTAAATTTTCCTTTAACCTTGTTGTGTAAGAATGCTTTGTAAAAGAATTTTATTTGGTCAAAATTGAAAGTGGTTCATTCCGTTGAGAAAAGTCATCCAAAGTTTTTGTGAAAAGTTTACAGACGGAAATGACAGACGGACGTGTGGACAGACAAATTTTCTGGAGTATTAATATTTTTCATCAAAATGTTTCCTAATCCAGAAAAGTTCACTTGGTGAGCTAAAAAATGCCTGTAAAATTTTGCAGAAAAAAATCATTCAATCATGATGAAAATACCAGGTGCACACCTTCATATGGTGAATAATAAGTGTTTAATTTTTCAGACTAATCCATCAAACAGTTTCTGAGAAACGGACAAAATCTTGTCTACAGACAGATGGACAGACAGACGGACATGGTGATTCCAATATACCCCCTAAACTTCATTTGAAGGGGTATAAGGATGCATCATCAGACAAAGTTTGATGATTCTTACCCAGTTAAGACTGAAGATATTTAACATTGTTTAAATGTAACTATAGAATACTATAAGAAGGTCATGGTGACCTACTTTTTGATTTAAATTTTCTGAGTACACAAGATGCATTAATTGAAAAAGATTGATGATTCTAAGCCAGTAAGTACTTGAGATATTCAAAAGTGGGTAACAGTGACCTACTTATTGGTCAGCATTCTCCAAATACCCAAGGTGCATCAACTGACATAGTTTGACAATTCTAAGCCAATATGTACCCTAGAATACTTAAATATAGCAATAAATGTCACAAGTAGTTCACCATGACCTATTTTTCAATCATCATTCTCGGAAAACCCTAGATGCTTGAATTGACAATGTTTGATGATTCTAAACAAGTAAGTACCCATGGTACTTAAATATAGTCATAAAATTAGGTCATGGTGACCAATTGTTTGGCAACATTCTCCAAAAACTCAAGATGCATCTACTGACAAAGTTTGATGATTCTTAGCCAATCAGTACCTGAGATATTCGAAATTGTAAGTCACTGTGACCTACATTTTGGTAAACATGCTTCGAAAAACCCAATATGCGTCAAATGACAAAGTTTGATGATTCTAACCCAATAAGTACCTGAGATACTTAAATAAAGCCATAAAATGTCAAAAGTGGGTCACTGTGACCTACTTTTTAATCCGTGATTTCCGAAAACCCAAGACGCATCAACTGACAAAGTTTCATAATTCTAAGCCAATAAGTACTTGAGATACATACAATAGGTCACCTGAGTTACTCAGGTGACCTAAAAAGTTAATGTCGAGCCCTGTCATGATTTGAACAAACTTGAATCTACACTACCTGAGGATGATTCCACTTGAGTTTAATCTTTCCTGGCCCAGTGGTTCTTGAGAAGAAGATTTTTAAAGATTTTTCCTATATATTCCTATGTAAAACTTGGGTCGCCGATTTTGGCCCTACCCTTTCCCGGGGGTCTGATTTGAACAAACTTGAATCTACACTATCTTAGGATAATTCCAAATAATTTCACCTTTCCTGGCCCATTGGTTCTTGAAAAGAAGATTTGTTTAAAATGCCATTAATTTTTCTCTAATTCATAATTATCTCCCCTTGGAAAAAGGTGTGGCCCTTAATTTAAACAAACTTGATTCCCCTTCACCCAAGGATACTTTGTGCCAAGTTTGGTTAAAATTAGCCCAGTGGTTCTTGAGAAGAAGATGAAAATGTGAAAAGCAAATGACGATGACAACGATGATGACAACAACAATGACTAAGACAATGACAGACAACAGACAAATTTTGAACAGATACATGAAAGCTCACTTGAGCCTTCGGCTCATGTGAGCTAAAAAGTTAATGCACACCGCACGACGCACACCTCAGAAGAGCTAATAAATATCTGAGAAAATTAATTACCTCTATGAGGAGTAATCCCTGGAAATGGCCAAAAGTGGACACTTCTCAGTAGGAGGTGTTGTTGTGTCCTCTCTACCATCCTTTACAAATACCAACTGGCATCTGCAGATTCGGTCTTCAGGACCTTGTGTCTATATGCCTTGTCCAGTGCCTCTTTTCCCTTGCACAGTCTGGTTGATTTCCAGGGAAATGGAAGCCTGACCCTCTTTGTTGAGTTTTTGTCATCAGTCTTCTCGGGTGAAGTTATGTCCAATTGAAGGCACTCCGTCAAGTTCTTTTTAGATGTTGGGGCAATGACTCGTCTAGATAACTTAAGATATTCCACAGCCTTCTTTCTTCTTTCCAGTTTCTGAGGGAAAAAAGTGCATAGTTAATCATACAGACTTTTTAAAACATATCTACATACAAGTATTAATGATAATGAACTATGTGACCTTAGTTTTGTAAAAATTCTGATTGACACAAAATATCATAAATTTCAAAGAATATTGAATTCCTCTACAAACCTGCTACACATGATGAAAGAGGACTATTAATTAACAAATATCTTTGATATGTAGGCCGATTAGTTTAAAAATAAATCCCAAAAGATCATTTTTTTATATAGTTTTTAGCAAATTAGACTTACTGAACGCTTTTTTTTTGCTTTGTTTTGACTGCTGTCTGTGAAGATCAGTCTTTCCATTCTCCCGTCTCCGTTTCTCTTGTTTGTCATTAGTAATGACATTGGTGAATGCCTCTAAAATATATAAAAGCTCAAATATAACAAACTGAACACACTCACACACACACACACACACACACACACACACACACACAAATAAGAGGCCCAGGGGCCACAGCGCTCACCTGAGCACATCAGCTAGGAAAAAAACACATATCAGATCAGAACTTAAAGTTAACTTAAGTTGGGGGGGGGGGGGGGGGGGCTTGAATTTTAACCCCAAAGGGGATCAAGATTACCTTAGGGGTTTCATAATTTGAATCCTGAACTAGAATCTATATATTTCTACCTCAGGATGTTTCCATACAAATATTACTAATCCTGGCTTTTAAGTACTTGAAAAGAAGATTTAAAAGGTTTCCCTAGTATATATTTCTATGTAAAACTTTGATCAGCCATTTTTGCCACACCCTTCCTTGCGGTCATGACTTGAACAAACTTGAATCTACACTACCTGAGGATACTTTCACATGAGTTTCATCTTTTGTCTTCCATTTGTTCTTGAGAAGAAGATTTTTAAAGATTTTTCCAATATATTCCTATGTAAAACTTTGATCGGCCATTTTGGCCCCAACCTACCCCCGGGGGTCATGACTTGAACAAACTTGAATCTTCACTACCTGAGGATGATTCCACATGAGTTTCATCTTTCCTGGCCTTGTGGTTCTTTAAAAGAAGATTTTTAAAGATTTTTCCTAAATTTATCAGTGTATAATCTTGATTGGCCATTTTGGCCCTGCCCTACCCAACCGGACAAATTTTGGGTCATGACCCTGAACAAACTTGAATCTCACCTGAGTAACACTTCTTTACCTGATACCTATCATGGCACTATTCCCTTTTCTGACTTTAAAATGGGTTTTATCTTTCCTTTCCTGCCCAGTGGTTCTTGAGAAGAAGATTTTTAAAGATATATTTCTTTTTCTCTATATATTCCTATGTAAAACTTTGATCGGCCATTTTTACAGAAAAGCCCCTAGACCCCCGTCCGTAAACCCCATTTTCGACTTCTTCTCAGGGTCATGAATTTGAAGTTGAACAAACTTGAATCTCTTCTTCTCAAGAACCACTGGGCACCTACCTGAGGATGATTCAACATGAGTTTCATCTTTCCTGGCCCAGTGGTTCTTGAGAAGGAGATTTTTTAAAAATGCCACAATAATTTTTCTCTCCAATTCATGATTATCTCCCCTCAATCAAAAAGGGCCAGGGATGAAACTTATGTGGGAGCCCTTAGAAAGTTGATACAAAAAATTAAAATCAATCCCCTTCACACATAGAAATATTTAGATCTTTTACTTTGTGCCAAGTTTGGTTGAAATTGGCCCAGTGGATTTTTTACATAGAGAAGAAGATGAAAATGTGAAAAGTTAACGACGACGCACAACGACAACAACAAGGACGAAAATTTTGATTCAGAAAAGCTCACTTGAGCCTTTTCCTTGCTCAGGTGACAATCAGCTAAAAAATTAAGCGATTCCAAAATGCCCAAAAATATGAGCCACATTCGCTCACCTGAGTAACTTGGGTGAAAAAAAGTGCAGTTCTTTACCAGATACCTATAGTCCCACCGGTTTTTGTTGGGCATGATAGGTATAGCAAGAGGGGGAATCTGGTAAAGATCTGCATCAGCCAAGTTACTCAGGTGAGCTGTGGCCCATGGGCCTCTTCTATGATATGTTTCTGTCCAAATTCACTTAAAACTGATAAATCACAGGGTATAGCTTAACATGCAATATTGAAAGTGGATGCATCTTCTTTAGGCAACAAGAGTGGCCAATGTACCCCTTCTTAAAACATGAATTGTTTGTCAAATTTTCAATTTGTCAATTTTGACGTTTTTTGTTAATGAAAAATATATTTACAAACTTATCAAAATAAATATAAGTAGGGTACTGTATGTGCCTCATTTCACAGGAAAATGTTCAAAAAGACATAGAACTATTTGTAAGCAGAAATCTCAAATCTAAGGGTTTAGGGCAGATCACTCTAACTGCATAAAACTTCCCTATAAGTAGAGCTCTTTAGAGTGCAGTGTTTAGAGTTTCCTTAAAGTCAACAAAATACTGACCAGCAAGATTCAGTAAATATGCATTTAATTTTCCTATTTTCATTGATCTCAAAGTTCTTTCCTGTTCAATTCAGGTTTGAGTTAAACAAAGTTTGAAAATCACATATTTTCGTGGGGTCAAATTTTCGTATGTGTCAGATAACTGATGTATGTCAATCAAAACAATACACATATATCATTGAGGGGGCATATGGATTCAGCCCTAGCTTTTACATAAAACTTGTTGTAGCTCACAGCTGGTAAACCAAAATTCAGTATTTCAATTTATTTTTTTTTTATTAAATTTTGAATCATTTTTTTTCTTTTCATGCAATTGTTATACATTCCAATTCATGATTGAATTAACTACCACTTACCAAATGATCACATCCTGATTCATCATACATTTCATATGATTTAATCTCACCGGTTTTCTTTTAAAGTCAGTTTTCTTCTCTCTGAAAAGATAAATTATGTTCAGGTACTATTGCATTCTAATTTAAACTAATTCTGTAATTTAGCATCAGGCATCAGCAACTACCAGGATCATGGATGGGAGAAAAATCTTAATAAACAAAATTTCAAACATATGAGCATCGACTTGTTTGTACCATTCTACTTCTCTAATCATGCTAATGTTGTGGGCCACAATCAATATTTATTCATTATTACCTAACCTACTGTATAATTTGTTATTAGGCATTTTCAACTGTTTCACGTTTATTTAATGTTTTTGCGTGATTATGAAACAGTCGAACTGTTGGCCGGGTCACAGAATGAACTGTTGCGTGGTCAAAGCATCACAGTGATATTCAAGATTTTTGATGATCACGACATCACTATTTACCTGCTTTATAATTAATTAAATTGAAATAATTTAATTTCACTTGTACATGTATCAAGCAATTTCATTGGCTGAATCATTCAAAGGAACATATAATACTTTGTATAACATAACTTGCCTACGTCACAATGAGTTACGTCAAAAACGTATTACTCTGCTTAACGTTATTTTTAAATTCTACCATGGTTATTGAAAACTTCAAAGGAAGCCGCCGGACATTATTCTCCAATAAATCACGAACGTCATCAAAAAATTATCAGATCAGAAACACGTATCAAATCTGAACAATTCAAATGCATGTTTGGCTGTAGAATGAAATACTTGTTTAGACCGCATCGATGTGTCGTCTTTTGCAGTATATACACTGTAAATTGCATCAAGTTGCTGATAAATGTCGGATTTTATAGCTAAGCGGGGCTATTCCACGGATCTCCCTACACATTAAACAACATGATTTTAGCAGTAAAACAAGAACATGATTTTGTTTTTGTATATTCATTGTAACTGATCAATACATATTACCAACAAATTTGGAATTTATAAAGACTATTTTTAATGCAACGAAAGCTCAAATCGTCTGCATTCCATATATATAGGTAAGTCAACAAAATTTCTCTCTGGTGTTAAATAGAACAGCGTAATTGAGACATGGTGACCTAATTCGTTTCTCTATAGAGGAAACAATCAGCCGTATTTATCGCCTTTGGTAGAATAGAAATAAAGTCCTTGTTGTCGTGAATGGTGCAGAATAACCTCCTCGGTCTTGAAATGTTGTTTGAAATATAAAAGCCTCGGCTAACGCCTCGGCTTTTATCTTTCAAACAACATTTCTCGACCTCGGAGGTTATTTATTTCTTAAATAATGCTCAATTTGACACCTTTTTCCGGAAGAAATATTGTCTAATTGTCTACACTGAAATTAAACTATAAGGAATGAATAATTACGGTTTATAAAGCGTAAACCAAGTTATGTTATATCAGATAACATAAGTTGAAATTAGCTTCATTCCTTAAATAAAACACACAAACAATCAATCAATCAATTTATTAAGGTCAGACGACACATTCCTCAAAAATATATAATTTTTCCTAAGAATTTGTCATTGAAGTCTAGGTACTTAAACAAGCTTCCTCACAAAAAATTAGGATACCTTACCAGGCATTTGGCTAAGATAGCATAGGGTAATATTTCTTATATAGCCCTTATGGGTAATCTTCTAAATGGCCTTTAACACAATTTTTTGTGTACTTATATTTAAAAACAATTTAAAAACAATGTAGAAATCAGAAGAGAATGACAAATATGAATAATTTTTGATATAATAACAGAGATACAAAACATATATTTGAGGAACGTGTTGTCTGACCTTAAGAATTACTTTGAATTATCTAATATTAATTTAATCTTTATATTATGTGTTCCGCTAATTCTCAATACATGTAACTCTCCCTTTTTTTTTTTTTGAGATACAACTCTTACTCCATCTCCCGCCTACCGATTGAATTCAGAAATCTACCGCTTTTCTAAATTCTAACAGTAAATTTGGTTTTGGGTATCCATTTTTGAAGCCACTCCAATAAAATCTCCAAGATAAACCAATTTGCAAAAATATACAAACGCCTTTTTGTAGAATTTTTCAAGCACTATGAAACATCAACAACATAATTTATAAACCATGATTACATTGTTACGATTGTATTATATCGACAGCCAATGAAAAAGAATGGTTAGCTTTTATAGAATTAGATGAAAACATTTGACATCGTCTTTAAAAGCAATATCACTTTTGCATAAAAAATAAATCACTTTGAAATGGTTTTATACATCTCTATGTTTTTCGATCATTCAGCACATAGTATTTATATAACAAAAGATAAGAACATTTATTCAGTTTTCTAGATTAAACCATGAAATTCTTTACGTTTGTTTAAAAACTGTTATGTGTTGAATTATTGCTTCCAGGCTAAACACACAAAGATAATTCATTATTAAAAGATATAATTTTTCCAAGCAAAATTTGAGCATGAAAAAAAATTTGAATCTTATACAATTTAAGTAAAAATAATTTGTTTTGTCTTCTTCTTTGCCTATTAACTTAATTACGTGACCTATATTTAACAAACAATTATAATATACATGTAGCCCTCTGAAAGAATTGATAATCAGAGCGTTAAAAACAATATTGGACATGCTACTACTTTTGAGGTATTGCAGCACAATAGGTTATGTGTTCAGCTAATTCATACACAAGTATGTGAATAAATAGTTCTTAAAACCCTTTATTGATTGTCTGCGTGTTTTTATTCCAATTCAATTAATCATTACAGTAAGTTAGGTAATAAAACACTTTTTCAATGACTACTCAGTAAAACAGTCAAACTGTTGTTCTTCGGTAGTGGGGAAGACCTGGGAAACTGTTGCTCTCGGCCTTCAGCCTCAGGCAACATTTTTCAAGGTCTTCCCCACTACCTCAGGACAACAGTTTGACTGTTTACCTCATAGTCATAAAATAAGTGTATACTATTTCATTGTTCATACAAGTCTTTTTTACAAAATATTTATTGGCTGATACTGATGCAATAGCTTACCAGCAAAATATGATATTGCTTAGCTCATTGTTTGCCTGCACCACAGTTATGTAGAATGTGGCGTCTGTTATAATTCATATACTATGCAGATATAAGAAGCATTTTTTGGGTAATTTTGACCTAATGACAGCCAAGTCTGTTCATTAACTTTGAGTGATTATATAACAATACAATTATAACTAGCACAGCGAGCTCTAACGACAAAGCCTGAGCGAAAAGAAAATTTGGACTATATTGCACATTCATTCCATAAAATTTTTTACACAGTAATTTTGACCCACAATGCATCGCTTCGTAAACAAACGCTAAAGCAACGTTCTGGTTAGAATAAAAACAAAAGTTAACTAAATACAGACCCTGAGACGTGCTACTACCCCAAAAAAGCGTGTGGCTTTCGTGCGCTTTCCGTTTCGTGCAAACCGTGTTTTCGTGTAAACCGTGCAGCGTTTGTGCAAACCGTGTAGCGTTTCGTGTAAACCCTCCCCGTTTCGTGTAAGCTCCAAAGCGTTTCGTGCAAACCGTCTAGCGAAAGGCGTGTGAGAAACGTGCGACTTTGTGTAATGAACCGTGTGAAAACATAATAAAAGAATCGTGTAAGATTGGAAGTCATTTCATTTTATGGCTTTCGATGGTATATTATGTAAAATTCTATTAGTATTTTGTAACTGAATTAGTTATGCTTGTGATATTATAGGAGTAAAAAGAAAAAAAAAATGGAACAACAAAATGAAATTAAACGGTAATGTATGATTTATATTTGTTTGACTTCTTTTCCTTCTATGGAAAATATGATCAAATAAATCAGCTACAGATGTACAACAATTTTAAGGGCATTGTATTCAATATGCTACATGTATCAACGCGATCGTGGCTTCTTAAATATTTTTCTATAGAATAAATATTACCGGTAATATATTTTTTTAAAATTTAAATCAAAAATATATCAGGACTCCGCTCTTGTCTTTACATTTGAAACGATGTGTCATTTCATATCTTTTAATACATAAAACTTGATTTTATAATTTCAATTCACATGCACTGACGACCATATCTTTATAAACTTGAATATGTTGATTTTTAATTTTATTTCATTTTTTATTCACTTTAAAAATGTGTTTAATTAAATGCTCTTTTCTGTGATATTAATTTGAATAATTGTAGTTTCTTTCATGTCATTATTTCAAACGAGACAGTATGTGGCCGTTTCAACTATGATCAAGGTCATTTGCATTAGATCAGGGCTAGAAGTACAACCGGGTACACATTTCTTTCAATGTCGTCGCATCTAAAGTTAATATGAAAATTCCGTATTCGTCCACATTAAGTTTAAAATATCAAACATTAAACTCTTCATTTATTTCAATTTATATCAAATCCCACATTGATGTTTTTCAAAATCTTATAGGCTACGTTTGTTTTGATTCGAGGAAATGCGAACCGACATTGTTGATTATTTGTTAAAGTTACGATTTGCTGCAATAGGATATTCATAAATGAATATAATTTCATTACAAGTGAACAATTGTTTTCAATTCTATTACTTACATTGTGTATATGAGGTCTATAGTATTCAATTGTCAGATTTATCAGGTCTTGCTGGAAATGTATCTGATTCCGTGGAAAACCTTGAAAAAAAGGGAGGAAAATAAACATCTCCTTTATTTTCAGAGTTGTTCCTCTTTGATCAGTAAGGATCTGAGAACAACATCGATTTTACATTGTAAAAAGTTAATCGTTTCTTTATTGTTGTTTTATTTAATTAAAGAAGGAAAACAATATAATTATACATATCGTGTATGGACAAATTGTAATGTAGACCATTAACCGGAATGTTACATAGCCAATTGTACATAATGAGAATTTCGGCAATGTAGAATAAAAAAAAAATGCTGCGCTTTGATCAAAAATACAATTTATTGTATATGAAATGAAATAAGCATTAAGGGATTGTATTTTATATCTTGCTTTTTACGGAGTTTAATCGGGTTAATCAAAAATTACTTATTGATTGAGTATGGTACGCACAATTACAGCCAAGACCCATATCCCAATTTTCTTTCATGATTGATATACATCGGGATCGTTTTACTCGTCGCTTTGACGCTTTATTTTTTACGTTAAACTTGACGTCAAGTCAATTGAAATTGCAAGAGTTATCTCCCCCAGTGTGTTGTACGTCTTTAATAATAAACTTGTCTTCATTTAATAAATTTATCTGTTTATTGCAGAAAAAAAGTCATCAACTGATTGAAATTATAGCCCTGTTCAGGCTTTGGTTTGGTAAAGCAACATACAAAAGACGCACCGAATGTCACGTGCAGTTTGGCAAGTCTGAACTAAATGAAAACTGGACGTCAATTATCTGTGCTCACCCTAAAAGTCATACTATCAAAATATTAGCCAAAATGTGGTTTATATAAGGACCCATGTCGTGATATTTCGAGCTCAGAGAGAAAAAATGAACATGACCTCACATAGTTCATATTTTCTTTCACTGTGGTTCAGTATCACTTCACATAGGTCCTTATAACTTCATGTTGGCTTACACATGTCAATAATTGAGAAATAACAGCATGATAATT
>NW_026927497.1:0-30246 GCF_032062105.1 Saccostrea cuccullata | reverse complement strand
CAAGGAAATTTATATTCATTAAGGGTTTGGGTTATTCATTGAAAAGAGTATTCTGGGTTTTTTTAGCTCACCTGAGCCGAAGGCTCAAGTGAGCTTTTCTGATCAAATTTGTCCGTTGTCTGTCGTCGTTGTTGTCGTCGTTGTTGTCGTCTTAAACTTTTCACATTTTCATCTTCTTCTCAAGAACCACTGGGCCAATTTCAACCAAACTTGGCACAAAGTATCCTTGGGTAAAGGGGATTCAAGTTTGTTCAAATGAAGGGCCACGCCCTTTTCCAAGGGGAGATAATCATGAATTTGTTAAAAATTAATGGCATTTTTAAAAAATCTTCTTCTCCAGAACCGCTAGGCCAGGAAAGATGAAACTCATGTGGAAGCATTCTTAGGTAGTGTAGATTCAAGTTTGTTCAAATCATGACCCCCGGGCAAGGGTGGGGCCAAAATGGCCGACCCAAGTTTTACATAGGCATATATAGGAATAAGTCTTTAAAAATCTTCTTCTCCAGAACCACTGGGCCAGGAAAGATGAAACTCATGTGGAATCATCCTTAGGTAGTGTAGATTCAAGTTTGTTCAAATCATGACCCCCGGGCAAGGGTGGGGCCAAAATGGCCGACCCAAGTTTTACATAGGCATATATAGGAATAAGTCTTTAAAAATCTTCTTCTCCAGAACCACTGGGCCAGGAAAGATGAAACTCATGTGGAATCATCCTTAGGTAGTGTAGATTCAAGTTTGTTCAAATCATGACCTCCGGGGCAAGGGTTTGGCCAAAATGGCCGACCCAAGTTTTACATAGGAATATATAGGAAAAATCTTTAAAAATCTTCTTCTCCAGAACCACTGGGCCAGGAAAGATAAAACTCATGTGGAATCATCCTCAGGTAGTGTAGATTCAAGTTTGTTCAAATCATGACCCCCGGGGCAATTGTGGGGCCAAAATGGCGGACCCAAGTTTTACATAGGAATATACATGTATAAGAGAAATCTTTGAAAAATTTTCTTCTCCAGAACCACTGGGCCAGGAAAGATGAAACTCATGTGGAATCATCCTCAGGTAGTATAGATTCAAGTTGGTTCAAATCATGACCCCCGGGGCAAGAGTGGGGCCAAAATGGCCGACCCAAGTTTTACATAGGAATATATAGGAAAAATCTTTAAAAAATCTTCTTCTCCAGTACCAATGGGCCAGGAAAGATAAAACTCATGTGGAATCATCCTCAGGTAGCGTAGATTCAAATTTGTTCCAATCATGACTCCCGGGGCAAGGGTGGGGCCAAAATTGCCGAGCAAAGTTTTACATAGGCATATATAGGAAATATCTTTAAAAATCTTCTTCTCCAGAACCACTAGGCCAGGAAAGATGAAACTCACGTAGAATCATCCTCAGGTAGTGTAGATTCAAATTTGTTCAAATCATGACCCCCGGGCAAGGGTGGGGCCAAAATGACCGACCCAAGTTTTGCATAGGAATATATAGGAAAAATCTTTAAAAATCTTCTTCTCCAGAACCACTGGGCTAGGAAAGATGAAACTCATGTGGAATCATCCTCAGGTAGTGTAGATTCAAGTTTATTCAAATCATGACCCCCGGGGCAAGGGTGGGGCCAAAATGGCCGACCCAAGTTTTACATAGGGATATATAGGGAAACCTTTTAAAATCTTCTTTTCAAGTAGAGTCAAACTTGTGATAGCGGTCACCTCTGTCCAGCGGTCACTTGTCCTATGCGGTCATTTTATTTCCCTCCCAATGAAATTTCTTATATAAAGTAACTCTATTTAGCGGTCACTTGCGTAACCGGTCACGTAATTTCAAACTTTTCCCTGTCTTTAGCGGCCATTTTGTCCGATCACGTGACCTGATCTGGAGTCAGCTGATTCCCAATTTTGGTTACTAATGTAAATAATCAGTCAATTATATTACGGGAACGTGAACAAAAATTAATAAATTGACTTTATTTAATACCAATTATTTTACTGGATAAGCATATTCAAAAATCATTTTACAAACTAACTGCTTTTATATTTTTCAAAACTCTAATGACTATGCTTAGGCCTGCATGTATAACGAAAAAAAAATATCAGTCTTATAACTTCTGGATTTTTAATCAAGTATTAAAGAAAAACAAAGTATAAACTATATTCATCTAATTAATAAATATGATATTTTTGTTTACCATTTACAGTGTCTATATTGCGCCCAACTCTGCATGATCTGAGAGTTGTAAATGTATTAATTACACTTGATAAGCATTTTAATTTTCACACTTAGGAAACTTACTTCATTTGTTGAAGCCATAATTACAGTTTATACACACATTGTGGCTTGGGGTATGTTGTGAATTTCACAAAGGAAACGACCGTTAGGGATTAGTAACGCTTCAATACTCAGGACACCTGTGCACCTGTTGATCAACTGAGAGTACATCTGAGAGTTTATTATACAACAAATCATGTACAATTGTGTACATGTATTTTAAAAACAATACATGTACAGAGGTTAATTTTATGAATCAAGTTTAGATAAAATAATTTTAGAATGATTTTATTCATTCCTTATACAAGAAAAAAAATGTTTGATGGGGGATATTGCAACATCCTGTAAGTGTAAGATTTAATATACACTCAGGTACTTTATTTAATTTATTGGATTCATTAAAATTTGAATTCATCCATAAAAGTAATGCATCTCCTAAATAAAAAAAAATAATAATGTAATTGAGATCACTAATGTCCAATAATTAACTTTCTTGTATATTTTGTGGTGAAATACATACATGTAGTATAAACACAAAACATATCAAATTTGTAAATATATTTTTTTTTAAAAAAGATAAACCTCTATCCAAAGGTCACCTCTCTATAAAGGTCACTTTTGATGGATCCCGTGGGTGACTGCTTAATACAGATTTGACTGTACTTCAAAGCTATGATTAGTGATATTTATATGGAATCATCCTCAGGTAGTGTAGTTTCTAGTTTGTTCAAATGATGAATGCCTGGAAGGGGGGGGGGGGTAGTAAATTCAAGCCCGATGTGCTCAGATGAGCGCTGTGGCCCCTGGGCCTCTAGTTGGTTATGGGAACAAATATCTATGACAAGAAAATGGTAACAGGGAATGTTTTGGAGATCGAAACTATTAAGAATATGTATAATACGACCTTTTTTTTTATTTTTAGATGATATTTGGCCTTTTTTATTGAACGACCCTCGTAAGTGCATTAAGATATCCGACCCATAATAGCCTTAGATTCAATGAATCTGAATGAATAACAGATATTGGGTGAATAGCCAGTATATATACATGTAGATATAATCTTCATGTTTTAGTATTTTTTAGCTTTATTTTTTTTATTTTTTAGTATTTAAATTTTCATTTTTAAAAATTTGCTTGTTCTCATAGACCTCAATGCATTCTTCTTTAAATAATTACTGCTCAGGTAATTGTAGTTTAGAAAAATTCTACTAGTAAATCCTCTTCTACTCTAAACTGCTTTGAATTAGTTTCAGAGTATTTAATACAGGATTAATTTTTAAGGTTAAAAAATTATGTCTTGATATGGGTCGGATACCTTGATTTAATCTGTTGTATTAGTAGGTTTTTCATTTTTAATTTTAGCTCCAAAATATATCTTGTTGAAAATTAAAGATAATCCCTTTACCTTCACAATCATCTGCAATTCTTCTGTAATTTACGCAACATTCGAACGGTTCTCTTAAATGACAGATCAATAAGGTTTTTTATTAATTAATGTCATATAAAATAATGTAAACTTCTTGTAATGAACCAAGTCTAAAGAACTTTATTTGGTAAAAACCAATATTTGCCCCAAAAATCAAACTTTGATGGAGATATATTTAATTAAGTTCTTAAACAGGGGAGTATATGTTGACTTCAAAGCACTGAATATTTTCATAAGTAATGACGCCATTTGTACGTATTGACGTCACAAACATGACGTAAATTTCAGATTTTTATGAATTTTACAGAAAAATGTAAATATTTTGTCAATATTTTGAGTAAAAGTCACCGAGCGCGTGTGTGTTCAGGATCAATATTTTGAAATAATGTGAAGAATGATAATATCAATGAATTATGTCAATATTGTTCCTGAACAAACTTACGCTCTATAAATATTAAAGCTAAAATTGTTGAAATTTTGTCCATTTTGTCCTCTTTCTGAAAAAGGATATAAAATCGGACTAGTTTGTAACGTCATAAAATCAAAAATTGTGAATACACTGCTTTGACACTATAATATTTTTTGTTAATTTATATTTCTCATACAATTTATTGAATTCAGCACATTTCAGGAAGTTTTCAAAATTTGACTTTTAGGGGGGCAAATATATGCAATATACCGTATATAGTTCTTTCCAAAAATGCTTGTAAGGCATGAAAAAGTCATTATGCAAGAAAAAGACAATGTAATGCTAGTGTAATAAATAAAAAATAGAGGTATTGTGTGCAATGAGCTCAAAAACGATCCTTTACCTCCCATATGATTATAATAGCAAAGTCCATGTTTTGCTCTGCGAGACTAGAAATAAGTGTCAGATCAAAAAGCAAAGCTGGAGGTACACAATTGCGTTTTTAATAAAGATTCGATAAGAGTATCATTAAATTTTATTCAATGACAGAGGAGGAGTTGCGAATAGAAGACTGGTTCTCAAAAGCGTAACGGACGGGTGGATGTACAGACAGATGGACGGAAAGAACGGACACCCCCATCACTTTATACCCCTGCTTTTGAAGAGGGGGGTATTAACAACTAAAGCATAATAACTTCCTTTTCTGAAATATTTAGAAGGGGTTGATCTGAAATCATCATATACATAGAAAAAGGTTCGGGTTTTAATTTTTGCTTTATGTTTCTTTAATATTCCCCGCTTGAAAAGTGGGTGAACATATGTTTGAGTATTTTGTACGTCCATCTGTACGCCCGTCCGTCCGCCTTTTACGCTTTCAGGTACTCATCTTTTATCCGCAACTACTCATATTTCTGAATAAAATTTATGAGACTTTCACAGATTTTTTATAACATAATGTTAGCGTGACGTCCTATTTTACCATTTGATCTGACAGTTACATTTTAAGTCAGGTCTCGCAGAGCAAAACATGCCATTATAACCATATGAGAGGCGAAGGGTATCAATTATTGAGTTCGGTGCTCACCTCACAGTACCTCTAGTTTAAGCTTCTGAAAACCCTAGCTACGCTCTAAAATGTAAATCACAGCAATAAGTAAGGGATTAACCATACAAAATGATTTTTTTTATACAATGTAATGTTAAATTATTTCAATTTTATCTTCACGAAGAGCTTAAATGCTTTAAAAAATGAATTTAACACTCCCGCAAGATCCAAGATAAGTTTGGAAAGGTGCATGTAAAAACTGATAACATAAAGGCAATTACGCATATGAATAACACTTATTAGTTGGTGATGCTGACCATCGTAATTCCTGCTATATAATATATTATTAAATGATTATTAAATTTTGGTGCTCTCTTATTGGTCTTGGCGCCTTTTTCTGATATGTACCTCATAGTAAGTTCACCTCATATGACCTTCTGGGGGTTTATTCGGGTTTTTTCTTGACCAACCATAGATTTGCTTACAGTTTTTTTCGACCAATCAGATTGCATGTTTCAAAGCATGTGTCGGTGTGAATGTAAACATGTCAGGTGCAGTACCAAGGAGATTAAACGCATTTGAAAGTAAATGGTTGAGTATTGATTGTTTAATAATATTGTTTTCCATTTTTAACTACTAGTTGTTAAGCTGTTGAAGTATAACAACGTGTGAAAAGTGTTGTTACACTTTACATTTTATTATGAGTGTTTATATTTGAAGAGGACAAGAACGAAAGTGTCAGAAGTGTTGTAAAATTCCTGATCATTTAATTAAATAGTTATTGACTTTTGAATGCGGTCTACTCGTGACTTTACGGACCTGCTCAGGTATTTGGTAACCTTACTTTGATAATGTATTTTTCGATAAATGTTACAAGACCTGTATACAAAATTGTACTAGTTTATAAAAATATCTTACGCTCTGGTTATTGGGGGGTGTAAAGCACTCTTCCTCTTTAATATATGAATTTATCATGATCATATTATTACAACAATGCTATTGAACTACTTGTCCAAAATTACATCTAGATTTGATTAGATTTAGTACCATATAGCTAGACTCTCTGTCTCAAAGATGAAGGAAGATCATCCAACAAATCAAATGAGATAAAAGTTAATCTAATGGGAAAAAGGTAATATAATTTTGCTCACCTGGAACAAATACCAGCTGGATAGTATGTGGGTTGATTGTATGCCAATGATATAAGAAAATACCAAAGTAAAACACTTCTCAATTTTTGGTACATTTTTCTTCCTCAGCAAACACATTTCATTAATCTTGCATCATTTATTGGTGTATTACTTTAAAAAGAAACCGAAATAAACAAATTCACCAAATTGCAAAATGCCTCAAGAAATAAGAAATGCTTTCATTCTTAAAAAAACTTTTGGGATTAGTATACGCAAACATAATTTTCAATTCAATTTGGATAATGCTAAATTGTCCCTATTGTTTAAACGCAAAGGCCTTCTCTATGACATATAAGCAGCAAATAAAAAGAGTAGCAAGAAAAGACGCACGGAATAGGTACAACAGTCTCCGCCATTGTTGCCAGAAATATTTTTCTTAGATTCACAAACAGACAAACATCGTGGAATAAACATACGTATGTATTTATCTTTTTATATGGCGACCCAATTATGATTTAAGGTTTCTAGTATACATATAGATACATATGGATATAGATATAGAATATACATATATTAGTTCTGTACTTACTAGAGTCACTGCAAAGAGTAGGTTTTATTCCTGCAGTGAATTTATTTTAAAAGGAATCCAGGAATACACTGCAATTGCAAGTATAGAACACATTTAAGTTTTATCATCCTTTTATATTATTTAAGCCGGAAGAATTTTTTTGTTGTTTAAAAAATTGTGGACATTTAAACATATATAAATGTTTCAAACAAATGATCCTGCGGATCACAAGTCAAATACGTCCATCTTCTTTCTTCTCTGCTCCTGTGTATAAAACAAACTAAGTAGTACATAGTTCTGATAAGCAAAAAGTGCTTCCTTCAGGATTTTGAATCGCTTCTGGTTTAGGGGTCCCGTGTTAGGGCCGGTTTTGTCTACGTTTCCGGATATTTAAATGTTATGATAAGCAAGAATGCCTCTTCCAAAGTTCTGAAATTAATGGCTTCCAGGTCAGGGGTTCTGGTAAGTTCTATTGATTATATGCTGAAAATTCTTATTACACTTTTTTTTAAATCCTGGTTGTAAACAAATGTAAAGTTATTTTAAGCTAGTGTGATTTTACATTTTTTAAAAGTTGTATTCCTGAGGGTTCTGGTGTTTCTTTGAGGGAGGAGGTGCTCCATTAATAATATAATTATTTAAAATATTCAACTAATTGCATAGTTATGATGATTAGGGTGTCACATCCAATTTTGTAAATTTCATGTTCCCGGGTTATAGGTTCTGGTGTTGTGATAGAGCTGATTACAAAACAGAGACCAGCAGTTCCAAAAACGAATATAAAAACACTAAGCCAGTCAGCGTCCTCTTCAACAGTAAATTCTCCTGACTGGAATGTTTCTAGCAGAGTTTCATTTACTATGCAAATAACGTTATATGATTTCTTATTTGATATCGATTTATCAATATCTTGTCATTCTAAATTCGAGCATATCGAATGATATTTCAGTTAATGAATATTTCTTGTATGAGTTTATATACGAATCGTTATTGTTGTTGTTGTTGCTGTAAATCTAGCATCTATCAGATTCTATAATTTAATAGCAAAGAATAGTGGGTTATCGGTCCTGTCCAGGTGGCGCCGTATTACCTGGTCTTTCAGGATTTCCGGTGTCCGTATAAACATCGCAAATTCTAGTTAGTGAGAGAAAAAATCCGTTTAATTTGTCCATTTAAAATGCCTGGAACTTGCTGCTCAGTCTCTGGTTGTCATGTTAGGGGAGGACATGAATTCTCTGCGAATCCGTCGGAAATTATGTATTAATGCTGTGAGGCGATTGGATTAGCATACGATGAAAAAATGGGTCCCATCGAAGACAGCAGTCGTCTGTAAGGAACACTTTACTGCTAACGATTATGTGCAGGAGACGATACACGGTAAATGGTACATTATATTGCTTTAAAAGAATGAAATTATCGAATATTTATACAAGACATTTTCATTGCAGGGCAACAGGGGAATATTACGTATGTGCTCAACACGACAATAGCGCTAATATACAGGTTTGTAAGTCTAGACTTGTACATTTTGCTAATGCCTTTAATTGGTCTCAACCGGTGTTTGCTTGTCACATTTTGGTTTTTGTATATACTAGCTTGAAATATATCAAGTCTTAATGAACAACAATTTCAAAACATACATGTGTTAAGTTATAGTATTCTAGGTTACTGTTTATTTAATTTTTGCTGGAAAAAGGAAGCATAAAAAATATTAAAATGAAGCAAAATCAGCCTGATGTGTGTTGTTTCACGCATTTTAATTCTCTGATATGTTTTTGTGCAATTAAAAAATTATATATAAACTTAAAGGTCGTAATCACGGTAATGTAGGCATTGCATATTCATTATAATATACAATATTGTCTTCAAAGAAGTGAAGACAGTCATACCAGAGACATAATATACTATGATTTAAATTGATTGTATATGTTGTCACACACTTTATCGTATCATGTTTTCTTAATGCATTGATACTGCATTTTTTAGGGAAAAAACCATCAATAAGACGACTGCGATTATCAGCTGTGCCCAGCATTTTCCCCTGGACAAACCCAGAGTTAGAATCTTCGTCTAACAGAAAAGAAAGAGCTGCTGATCGAGAAATGGCGAGATCCAAGTTGAAAACAGTTGTAGGAAAAATTTAGAAAAATACTTTAATAAAGATGATGATGCAAATATAGAAATGAAAGAAGAAGTTGTTTCTGAAGTTAATATTTGTGAAGATAGGGAAAGTGATATTATGTCTAAGCAAGAGTTTTTTGGGAAAGCAACCCAAACCCAAAATAAACCAATGTTTGATGTGGAAAATTTTGTGAATGACAATGTAGGGATGCACTTTTACACTGATCTAGAAAGTTATTGTAAGTTTATATTTGTTCTTAGGACATTAGGTCCATCTACTTATTGCTTAAAATACATTTTTTATCAAGTCGACAATCAAACTGTTTCTGTTGAAAAACAGTTTTTCATGACTTTGATGAAACTTAGGCGTTATTTAACCAATTTTGATTTGTCCAGATTTTTTTGAGTGTCTGAGTCAACTGTTAAAAATATTGTCTACACATGGATAATTTTCATGTCAAAGCAATGGCAATATTTGGGCATCTCGTAGTTTAGTCAAATACTTTGCTCCTTCTGATTTTAAAGCAAAATTTCCTACCACTAGAATCTTTGTTGATGGCACAGAATGTCCTATCAAAAAGCCTAAGGCTCCAAGGGCACAGCAGGCTACATTCTCATTATACAAGAATCAAAACACAATTAAGATACTTGTTGGCTCAACACCAGGTGGATTAGTTAGTTTTATATCAAATGCCTATAGAGGTAGTACAAGTGATAGGCAGATTGTAGAGAGATGTAAACTAGTGAACCTGTGTGATTCTAAAGACAGCGTAATGGCTGATAAGGGTTTTGATGTTCAGGATCTTTTGCACGAATGGATGTCACTGTAAATATTCCAATTTTTTTTTCAGAAAAAGAAATAGAATGAGTGGAAAAATTCTTCTTAGGGATAGGAAGATTTCTAGTAAAAGGTTACACGTTGAGAGAATAATTAGTCTAGGAAAAACTTATATAATTCTTACTATTCCCTTGAATAGCACAGAGACAAAAATATCATCTCATATCACTTTTTGTTGTTACATGTTGTGTAATTTTAGAACATGCATCATTCCTAGGGATGCATAAAGGCTTACTGCATATGTTGTCAAGTTTTCAAATCCTGTAATACATTTTGCTCATATCATCTTGAGAAGCAATGTTTTGTATAATTTAAAGAATCACAAATTCAGATAGCAGTTTAATATATGTAATAAGTTTACTTATTGAATGGTCTGTAAAAATTTGTCAAGTAATGCATGTTTGAAATACACATCATAGAAATTGTTTAACTTGTCAGTCATGTCCAAAATAAAAGCTTCATCTCTGGAAACTGATACATATTTTATGTCATTGATTTTCAAATTGTCAGCATGACAGACAATAAGTGTACATTCTTTTGCTCCAGTACGTAGCATTTGGCCCTAAATTTGATTAAAGTAGTCATGTTTATCATCCAAGAAGTATGTTTCATTTCCATCATTCTTAAGGTATGGCACAGTTTAAACATTTATTGGTTTATCCCTAGATGTATAGGGACACTTAACTTCAACAATTAAATTATTTGAAACAACCCCATCTGGCGACGAAGCTAAGTGTAGGAAATCAAATGACACAAAAAGACCTCAAAGATTGACTCTGAGTCCAATATCTTCCATGTATCTTTGTAAAGCAGTATTCTCGTGTCTTCTACCATGTTCCAAAGGGGCTGCTTTAATCTCTGACACAACTGTTAAAGAATTGTCTAGCTTTATCATTTCCGTGCGGTCCGTAGCTTTGCAAATTCTACCATACATTGATTATGGTAACTGCAATATTCTTTCATTTTTCCATGTAGAGTTATTTGCCTGACCCCTAGTTCTTTCTTCTATAGCATTAATTCTTTCCTGAGTAATATTAAGTAAGCCAATTCTTTCAAGAAAGTTATCTTGAGGTGTAAGCTTCAAATAATCATTGTCATGTGAAAAAGCATATTCATTAGCAAGTTCAAAGAGTTGAAATATAGGCATATTGGATATGCCTGAAAAATTTAAACAAAGGTTTCTAAAATAGTCATTGTAGCTTGGAGCATTTCTAATGTGATCTGGTCTTGGATCAAAGTCCATAGTAATAAACTCGTCTGCACCTGGCATGCTGATGTTTTGTGACTTTATTGGACTACCGATGAACCTCTTGCATTTGTGAAAACTCTGCAGTTTCGTGTACACGTCTCTTCAACCTTTATGTTTCTGAACTCTTTGAACATGATAGAGGCATATATCAAAGCGCAAACATTGCATACTTTGTGCTTGAACATGCCATTGCTGCTTGATGTAAACAAATGATGCTGGACAGGGAACACTGCTGCCGTCTAGCGATCAGCAGCAGGATATAACCGACTATTGTTTGCCATTAACTTCAGTGGAGAAAAAAAATCATCTAATCAACGATTAAGATATTCGAAAAAAAGTTTACTGGGGCATATACCTTTTGAAAGATTAGGCTCATTAAGACCGAGATTTTTTTTTCAATATGTTTTTATATGCAAACTAAGGCAGATTTAATAAGTTCATTCTAAGACTGAAAAGTGTTGTAGAAAGAACTACCCGATGAGCTTATACTCTGTCAACATCCCGATACCTTGTCACACGATTAACACTTACATGTACATTATCAAAGCAAAATCTCCCATAAAATCCGTTAGGATAAGTGCGATTACAGTTGACACCATATGTTCCAGGTCAGCATTCTTTGAAAGAAATTTGTATAGGGAAATATGTAAACATTATTTTTTTAATGCAAAATGTTTTTTTGCAATTTCTTTTACACAAACATAAAAAGACCTATTCTATTTTGTTAAAGAAATATATATTACGTATATCTGTTTTATGTTATATATTTCACATTTAAGCAAGATTAAAACTACATGTGTATTTTCAATTAAACAATAAAATGCTTTCTTTGTTTGTCATTACTGGAATGAACGGAAGCAGCTGTTGCAGAAAAAATACTTAAATAATAATAAATATGTAATTTTTTTCTGCAATAGCTGCGACCGTTCTTAAAAATTTCTACAAAGTATCAACGATATAGAAAACATTTCTTTCGCAGTCAAAACAACCTTGAACTAGAATACGTGTTTAGAATTAATATTTTCCCAATTTTGACTGATTTATTTTCTTAAACATCTCTCTCTCTTTCTCTGTCCTTCTCTCTGTTTCTGTCCTTCTCTCTCTCTCTCTCTGTCTCTGTCTCTCTCTCTATCAATGTTTTTCCTTTTGTAAAAAAGTTTTTCAAAAAGCAATAAATTATAATAAATAATAAAAAAAATATTTTCCCAATTTTTCTGTAAAATACCTCATTTTTAAACATATTATTTTTAAATATAATTTTTAAATGTTGCCAGAGATTGACATATAACAGAAACGTGTTGAAAAAAATTCTTATCGGAAAAAGATATTAAGAATACTCTTAGAATGTACATTGTATCAGGATGTGTTTGAATTATACTTGCTTGTAACCTTGCATATTTCACGCAGTACAACTCGTTCACACAGCAAAATTTGACAATTATACTTAACAGAGTTCTTGTCCAAATTTTCAAACACAGTACGTAAGTACTATTTTAGAAAATATCATGATACATGTAATTAAATTATAAAAATTTCCATGTAATTTCGTATATCCATCTGATTAGCAAAATTAAAAAAAAAATAGAAATTTTAATTTGCATACAAAACGGCATTCAAAATATAAATGTCCGATTTAACAATTTGTTAAATATTTTATCAGTAGACGTCAATTCCTGTAAAGACTTCTAAGGTCTTTCTTCACATGACTTGGATGTCCGATTTTATGAATTGTAGACCGAAGCCTCCAAGTTTAGATGGTTGTATACATTGTCCGAATTATTGGATAAATCATCTGCTTCTGAATCTACAGTATATTTCTCGGATATACTTTCTTTATTCTTTAAAAATCCTTTAAACAAGGACGAATGACCTCGATCATGCGTAAGTGGAGGATGGTGTGAATTTCGATCAATGGACTGTTTTGTGCTTTTAAGGAGACTGTTTGAATCAGGTTTACCCGCATATTGATTTGGAAGTGATGTGTCTTTTGCTGCGTGGACTTCTAATTGTGTACCTAAAAAGAAATATTTGAAAGAAATGTAAGTTTATGGACTGTCCATTTTTTTTTTAATAAAAAATGGTTTAACATTCTTTATTGTCATTAGACTGCAGATATCTAAAAATCAAAGTGAAAGATTTTGAATGTTTTATTGAGTTTGTCTTATTTTTGGGAAATTAAAAGTAATACTAATGTTTACCATCATTTCCCCGGGAGAACAATTGCTGAAAGTATCTAGATCTCCTTTAAATGAAAAAAAAATACTATAAACAATATGAACAGTAGTTCCAGTAAATATCTATAAAAAAGATTATTGAAAATTGGTGGCTTTAAAAAAAAGAACTTTAAAAACGAGCCGCCAACAAAAGTAATGCTCGACAACTTGAAGAAGCTATTTGTGACATCTGGATTCATATACCCAGTAAAAACATTAAGAACTTGTAAGAATCCATCTCTCAACAAAGTATTAGAGTAATAAGAAACAAAGGAAACATAACAAAATACTAAGGTAAGTTTTTATTTCCAAATTTCCTCTTTTTTTCCAATTTCAATCGAAACCAATATTATTCAGCTTACTCACCTGGTTGCGGCCATTTTGATTTTTTAACGAATACTTATGGCGGTTAAATGACTGTATTTGAATACTTTTGTATTGCACAATCAATGGATATCTAATTTTAATGGGATTTTCCTATTAAACAACTTTATGACTTGAAATTAATAACATTTGTTGGAATATTGGCCCAATTTGTACATTTATTTTGATGACTTTGTTGATGGGATATTGGTCCATTGTATATAATTGTATTGCATTGCATTTTCTGTGGCATTGTGAATTTGTGAACTTACCCTAACAAAAAACTACATTTGTAGGTCATTACGTGACCTCATCACACGGCACAATAACATATAGACTATTAAATTACTTGCTGTGCTCAGAAACCTAGCGCTTTATTGGATAATATCTAACTTGAAAAAATTAGAATCGTTTTATTAACAATGTAAACAAGTTTGAAATACAGTTTTTCGGCGACCGATTTTACATTATATATTATGTAAATATTCCATGTTTATGAAGGTAACATTGACAATTTTCACCACAGGAAAACCATTGTCAAGCTAGGCGCAGCCGAAGTTGACAATGGATTTTAAGAGGTGTAAATTTTCATTGTTACCCTCAAATTCATGTAGTATTTATTATATTATAAAGAATGTATAATAAACGGATTATTACACTGACTATGCGCGCCAGATTCTGCGTAGTAATATCACTCGTCGTCAATCAATGCAATTACCCCCACAAACATCTGACAAATACTTCGGCACTTTGTCTCACTTTGTCTACATCATAATGATTTTGATCTTAAATCATACATGATTAAAGTTAACTTGTTCTGACATGTGTCTCCATCTATCCCTTTCTGACCAAAATTCCTCTAACTTTTTGTCATCAAACTTTTGAATTCAGCTTCGAATATTGCATTCGCCAGAAAATATTTTGAACTGAATTCGCTCAGCCTGAGGTATCGCGAAGTAATTTAATACGCAGTTAACTAATTCGAATTCATATTTTTTCATTAAAATCTATGTAAAACGCGATTCAGATTTAATTCGTCATACCTTACGTTTGTTTCTCCATGTGAAAGAGATATTTTAATATAAAGAATATTTTACCTTAGTCGATAGAAAGTTATACCGCCGATTGAGATGCAGACACTAGTAATTCCAGAAATGAATAAAACAACATTTGTCCAATCATCATTCTTTTTACGCCCTATTAAATCAAGGAAACCATCATTATTACATGCTAAATAGAATCTTTGATCAATTACATGTACATGAAATATTAAGGTTTATAGAAAAATACTGTACAGTGTTTATACACATACTACATGTAGGTAACAAAATATTAAGTTTGTATATTTGAGATTAAATTTAATGACACTTTAATATTTCATCAAGAATTACCCAAAGAGCTAGAATTCTGGCAAGCTTCGGAAATTTTGTTGCATGTTACACACTTACACTTCTCGAGACAAAAATTACCATAGAATCCTTCTGGACAGTTGTATTTACAGTTAACTCCAAAAGTTCCAGGCCAGCATGCTTATGGTGTATAGAATAGAAAGTAGAACATTCAATTAAAATAATCAATAAGTAATAATAGAGAAAAAACATAATTTTGAAATAAAATCACATTTTTCAATTTTAATCAAACGGCTTATTTTGGAAATAAAAGTTTTTATTGCTAAATATTTTACCTTCACATTGATTCCCATTTCTCTTATAGTTAATGCAACATGTGAGAGGTTTTCTAATAAATATGAAATAAAGGTGGTAAAATGTATTTAAAGATTTATTACGCCATTTGTTTTAATGCAAAAAAAAAAAAAAACAGTAGAAAATATTCATAAATGAAGATGCATTTTACTTACAAATTACAAGCTCCAGTCTTATTCTTAATTTGAGCATTTGTTGATTTGATCAACATATGCAGCAGTGATACAAACATTAACCTAGAATTCATTTTTTTAAATAATCAATTAGAATCGTTTTACACTTGTCTTTTACTATTAATGGTTTTCATGAATCAAGTTAGAAAAACTACCAATCTTCCCTATGATTGTTGAATTTATATACTATGCCGGAAATATTACAATTTTTGAAAAAAATGTACAAATTTACTCGATATTGCTTTGAAAACAAATTTGATTGAAAACAACTTCCTTTATGTTTTGGGAAAATGATTTTGATCGAAATTTATACCTCTCATTTTTAATTATTAAAAGTACTGTAGAAAGTTACTTTGATTTTCAGTTAGTATAATTCAATATGATAAGCTGTCACACAGTAGGAAAAGGTTGCAATCTTTGTAAAATTTGCAGTCTTCGTACAGATATAAGATCTATTTGAAACGATATCAACATGAAATCATGTAACACAATTGTGCGTATAGGGAATAACTAAAACAAATTTAAGATGCTCTTAAGAAGACGATTTAGATATCAACTGCCTAAAATAAGTATTTTTTTTTTATAATCATAATTATTGATATCAGGAAAGTATACATTGATAAAAGAAACAATAGCTGAACAAAGAAACATTACAATATATTCCTCTTTAAATCATATCTAAAAGAATAAAATAATAAGACGTTTATAATTCAATCTACATGTATTATATTTGCATTTCCTAATGTCTTTCCATATGTGACAATAAATTGAATTAACATTCATTTTTCAATGACATGCAGTTGGGCAAACCGCACGAAACTATTAGAAAGTCTTGACTGTGACGTCATATGACGCCGTAGTTACGTTATGTTGCATTTCCATAACAATGTCCAAATAGCGCCTATTTTTTTCCTTGTAACACGAATAAAAGTAAAATATAAATATAAGAATTAAAATATTCTGTAGAGTTTCATTGGGATGTGACATGAAGTCGGTACGTGATCAAATCTACTATAACGCCCTTTGAGCGTTATAGAATTTGATCACGTGACAGACTTAATTCATGTCACATCCCAATGAAACTCTAAAAATGATATCTTATTTCTTAATTACAGCTCTGCATTGGCACCGATTCTAAAGTTTCCTTTAGATAATGCATGTCTATAAGGCACAAAACTAAAATGAACAAAACTCTGCCTGAACCTTTTGCACATTGATAATTGAGACACTGAGATCCTTCTTTTACTTGCATAATGTTTGCTTAAAGCCCGAGATAATAATCACCGCCCTCAGATTTACCTGCCAATCAAATAAATCAAGGTCCATCATTGGGTACTTGAAATTCATAGACATTTAGCTACCAGTCCCATTGTATATCTCCTTCACCTTGTGAAGACACAAGGTGAAGACACGCGGGACCACAATCAAGTTAACTTTCGGTCTTCTGATGTTTACAGCTAAATTACCATCGCATAAGAAAGCCATTTTGATGCAAACAATTTCAGCTTGATTTTAATTAATTAATTATCTGTATTACAAACGTCATTTAAAAAATGAATTTTTATCTCCTTGAATTTCAATCAAATAAATCAAGATTGTGAATATTTTTACTAAATGAATATTGCATTTCTAAATGAAATCTTATTTTCACTCATAAAAATTAAGAATGATTCTTGTTTTGAGACGCGGCGAAAAATTTCGATGAAAATAAAGGAGAAAATAAGCTGTTAACATTTTTTGCATGTAACGGATGACTAAGGATGAAAACAAAATTATATTTTATCTGATAAGTAACAACTTCGCCTGGACAAGTATTTAAGTCTTAAGAGTTTCTTTCTTTTCTATTCCATTTTATAATCGAGCATTTCTTGCTTCGCGGGTTGTTTCCTCCGTTCAAGGTCACAAGTGTTAAAAATAGTTTTGAAAGAAATACAGATGTTACAATGTAGCATTAATTTGATATTTTGTTTTAGGTTGTTTAATTATAATCTAAATTTACTTAAAATACACACATATTGTATGTAATTTTAACTTGAGGACCCCATTGGAAAGAAGCACATTATTGCTTTCATGGGTCATCCTCGGGTAAATGGCTATACTTAGAACAAAAATTATATCGTTACCCGCCATTCTCTTTTAGATATACTGAATTAAATGTTTTTTCTTAAGTTCTTGTTTTCTATGAAATAATGCCAGTGTTTTATTACAATTGTATTTTTTACGAAATCTTATGATTTCTTTGGATTCCATGTGCCAATTATGTTCTAATGTTTCTATCTTATGTTTCATATATGACTTGTGCCATTTCCTGAATAAACAAACAAACAAACAAAAACTTTACAAAACAATTAGTTATCGCGAAATTTTCACAATAGGATACAAGAATAAACATTTGCTAAAAATAGGACCACGCGACTTTTTATACAAACGGCAAGTAACTGTTATACTAATTGACCTTGATCGAAGCTCTAATTGTTACTATATTTACATGTACGATAATTATACCCCCCCCCCCCCGCTTGAAAAGCGGGAGGGTATATAGTAATCGTTAATTCCGTCCGTCTGTACGTCTGTCCGTCCGTCCGTCTGTTACGCTTTGGGGGTACCCATCTCTTATCCGCAACTCCTCTCATACCACTGAATGAAATTTGATGCAACTTTCACAGAATCTTTATTACATATTGCCATTGTGCACCTCCTATTTTACTTTTTGATCCGACACATATTTTGGGTTTCCCGGCCACAGGAAAACATGGACTTTTTCACCAGTTATAAACATATGGGAGGCGTAGGGTATCATTTAGTGAGCTCATCGCTCACAGTACCTCTAGTTATGAATAGTTTTCAAGATTTTGAAAGGGACAGACAAGGCTGCTTACTTTACTTTTGAAATTATACCTGTATTTCATATTATATAATTATTTTATTTACAACGAACTCAAAGTCGTTGAGCTGCTGTGACGTACAACATACCGTAGATTTTTACAAAAGTCGGCCTGCGAGATTTCTGCTTGTTTGATATAGATATAAGTCTGAAATTACGAAATTTTACAATTATCATTAATTGCTATTGATATTTTTTATTTACGATGTCGAATTCTAATAATTTTAAGATGAACAGTAGGCCAATAATAAAGATTCTGTGAAAGTTTCATTAAATTTCCTTCAGTGGTTTGAGAGGAGTTGCGGATAAGAGATGGGTACCCCAAAGCGTAACAGACGGACGGACGGACAGACGGAAGGACGGACGGACAGACGGACGGACGGACGGACAGACGTACAGACGGACGGAAATACCGATTACTATATACCCTCCCGCTTTTCAAGCGGGGGGTATAACAAGCTGTACAGGTAATACCCATGGACTTCCTGTGTATACTGTTTGTGTACAGGGATAAGCGCTTATTGACGGTCTGCCTAGGGGTGCCACGCATGTAAAATTAGTCTCTCCCCTTACCTGATGAAACCGTACGGTTAAAAATCTCGGCCTTTAAGGAAAGGATTTTTGGACATACCTACTAGCATCTGATAAAGAAATATTATTGTACAAGCACTGTGATTTTCAAGCACTAGAGCTCGTCACTTATACCGTATAGGGATTCAATTTTATACTAAGTTTCTAAGCACCAAGGGCCATTGAGCATATAGGATCTTTATCGTTCCATCGCCTGCAATGACAAAAGTCTCGAGATTTCATTTACAAGATACGCAATTTTTACTTGGAAGTGCAGATCGAACTCTTGTCAAAAGAAAAAGTTGCTTCCTATGTTCTATCTAATTCCGATAAGCCGTGGATGAATTCGCACCTTCTTGATCACAAGGCGAGCGCTCTACAGACTTAGGAGTTGAATTTTAACAGTATGCGATATATTGTTACATAACCAATGGAAGTTAGTTACTTGAAAAATGTAACCTCTCTCATTTAGGTAGTGTAGCTATTCAGTGTTTTTAAACTCATTTGAAGATATTTTGAAAATAATAACACTCCCCTTGACCCTTACATCAATATACTGTGAAAATCACAAATTTTTGTGAAAGGTTTAATTTTCGAATTTTCGTCTTTTTGTTAGGTGTAAAGAGGCCCACGAATTCACGTGAACCCCGAAATGTAAAATAGTACATGTATTTGTATACCTACTCAACAATTCTCAACGAAATAAATTCCCAACGAACCAAGAATTTTTTCTCAAACAACGAAAATTTGACCCCACGAGAATATATGCATAATTTACAGTACTGTACATATAGTTGGCTACCTTTAAACAAATAGAAGCAAGTGAGGAACACAAGATGGTTTCAAAAATTAAATCTTCTTGTCTTTGCAGACATTGCATTGTAAAACCCCCTTCAAAGGTATGATTAACCACGGATATGGGTATTGAATAACTAATTAAAATCTAATTTGAGTACAAGACAGTTTACTGTCAATCATTAATTTTAATTTCGCGACATCTTATTTGTGCAAGATATTTATTAACTCTTTAAAATGGGAGACAAAGTTTTCATGAATTTTGGTTATTGTTCTATATAATCTTAATAAGAGATATTAATATCGGTATTTATCAAAGACGACCATATGTTGTAATTATATTTTTTGAAGTACATAACACATGTAAACGTTAGTAAATATTCATAGGCACACTTTAGCATTCAAGATCGGAAAAAATACATTAATTGTTCTCCTTCATCAAACAGGAACTGCGCTAGTTAAAAACAGACTTTAAACGATTAAAATAATGAAGTAATGGATTTATAATTGCTAATTAAGAATGTATAAAAATTAACCTGGGAGTTATTTTTATTGAAAATGCAATATTCTGAACGCTACAGGAAGTAATGTCAATTAGATCATGTGACCAGCGTACCTAGGGGGTATCAAATATTATAACGTTTATAACGTTTTTTGTAGCCAATAATTATTTAATTGTTCTTTATTTTTCCGCTTAAATTGAGCTTTACTTTTTTAGATCAATAAGTTGTACAGGTAAAACTGGCCATGTCAATGATTTTTCTTCATCACTGAAATGCAGTAAGCTGTATTTTGACAATGAGTCTAATTTCAAAGTAAATATCAAATTTCGTGAGTTGGTACATTCCAAGCAAATAAATAGTCTCCACAAACTTTATTTTAAAAGAATAAATCTAATGATCAAAAGTGTGTTCTGTTGCATTTTCATATCTACAGTATTCTTATATGTATGGCAGCTACATGTGGTAAACATTGACTTTGGTTGTTTGTTGTTGAATGTCTCTCTCGAGAACTTATTCATATGAAGACGAATGAACATCAATGGTGGTTGACTGAATTTACACGTATACTCGCACTTTTGAGAGGTCTTTTTCGCGGGAAGAATTCAACTTGACTTAAATGAATAATTTTGAATGATGGAGTCAAATTAAAAAGGAATTTGCGGTAGGCAAATATGGACTATAAATTTGTTTTTGAGAAAATCGAAAATTTTCTTCCGACAAAAATATGTGCAAAAATCATTAAAAAATTAATAATTTTCAAAACTTTTATTTAAGAGTTCATTTCCAATAACGATAATATAAATTTATATACCTTTATGGCAAACATTCAAATTCTTTCTGTAGTATTGTTATGCTCCTATGCTACTCTAGGTAACACTTACCCAATAAAAACAACCTTAAACAGCAAGCTCCAGCAAGCAGAAGCTTGTTTGTTGTTGAATGTCTCTCTCGAGAACTTATTCATATGAAGACGCAACATCAATGGTGGTTGACTGAATTTACACGTATACTCGCACTTTTGAGAGGTATTTTTCGCGGGAAGAATTCAACTTGACTTAAATGAATAATTTTGAATGATGGAGTCAAATTAAAAAGGAATTTGCGGTAGGCAAATATGGACTATAAGTTTGTTTTAGAGAAAATCGAAAATTTTCTTCCGACAAAAATATGTGCAAAATTCATTAAAAAATTAATAATTTTCAAAACTTTTAATTAAGAGTTCATTTCCAATAACGATAATATAAATTTATATACCTTTATGGCAAACATTCAAATTCTTTCTGTAGTATTGTTATGCTCCTATGCTACTCTAGGTAACATTTACCCAATAAAACAACCTTAAAAAGCAAGCTCCAGCAAGCAGAAGCAATCACATATATAAGAGAATAAAACTCAATGCTCTCATTTTAAAAAATAATCCTGTCACAAAAACAGGATTTTAAATTATTTTTACATATAGTTATATGTATTTCACGAAAAATGCAGATTACATTCCTTGGAGTATATTTCATTTAAATACACAAGGCTAACAAACAGTACAGTTTAAAACTTACTATCAAGGGACACGGTAAAGTAGCATGAATTCTTTGAAGGATTTGACAAACTGACAATCAATCAAGGTCAGCTTTAATTTTTTCTTGATTGAAAATGATTCATTTGATATTTGTCATATAACGGAGAAACGTTTGCAGTTAATATATTTCAGTATAAAGTGTTATGATTCGGAAATTGTGTTTGACAATATTCGACAACCTATGGTTTACAATGTAGATACTCTTATGAAACAATGCAAACTGTAATATAAATACTAAGAGCTGGGAAGTTATATTTTTAGTACTTTCTGCATCAATTTCTTAACTTTGCAGTTGTCTACTTTAGCACAGAGGAAATATGATTGTTGGCTGGTGTCTCTTGACATAAATTGGATATAAATAACCTTGAATTCCTTTTAACCACATATTTCAGTATAAACATTCGGAGGGTCTTTTGTATTTTGTGAACACTCAGTTTCAATCAGTTTATTTTCTCCTTTTCTCTGTAGAGCGTCGTAGTCATTTTGTTCAGAAGCATTTTCGTCAGCACGATTGGCATGGAAGTAAATACTTGGTTGGTGTACTGAAAAGCTGTAAAAAAAAATTGAAGCTGTATATTTTTATGCTTAGGAATTTTATATTTTTTAAAAAAGAATGTGTATTTCTAAGAATTATGTATATAATTTTCACTTTGGCAACGTTTTGCTGAAATATGTACCATTGATTTTGTCTATGCGAAGTCCGGTTTTAACGAAATACAATGTCAGTGTTTTGATTGTTTTCTTTGTAGTCTATACAAATAAATGAAATTTAACCCATTTTTTTTTTTTTTTTTTTTTTTTTTTTTTTTTTTGCAAATTACAAATGCTCGCAAAGAATACAAAAATTGTTCATCGTTATCCGTTATACGCTGTTAAATAATCATACATGTATATTATTCATATAGTATGCAATTCGATGAGCTATTTTTTAATGAATGATCATGAACAAAAACAGCAACATGAAAGTAAACCATCTATATGTTCATGCTATTCAATTTGACAATGATTAATAGGACTTAATGCTGTAAAAGTACTATTTTCCGCGCGATTTTTGCGTTGCATATGCATGTACGGGTTCACAAATTTTCTGCGTAACGTGTAACATCAGAATTTAGAAATCCACTAATTTTCTACGTATGGATAGAATTGGTGTTATGACCAGGTGGAGAAAGTACGTTTACAGAAATAAAAATAGATATTTTTAAAACCTTAAAAATATTTCATTATTATAGTGAGGTAAGAAATGACAAGGTATGGTTAAGGCCGATTTTTGGCCCTTATTTGTTGTAAAAATCAAAACATTTTTAAATTGTGATCGTTTTTAGTTCAGAACTTCAAATGATGTTTGTTTTAAAACTAGTACTTATTCTTATTCAAAGCTTACATGGTCACAAGAGGATACAAGAGTAAGACATTATTCTTAAAATCCTTAATGTACATGTATGGTGTAATTTCATTAGATGTTAGATAATTTTCTCTGCTGGAAATTTAGAGCACAAGCTTACTTTTCTAAGATTATTTTACATAAAATACTTCTGATACTAGCTAGTGTACGGAATATACATGTATAATAGAAAGGGAAGCTTACAGTGCTCCATGTTTTCCTAAACAAAATGTGCTGTAAAAACCTATGAAAATTTGCATTAAAAATGAGAACATTCGAATATTAATAATTTTTTTCTCTGACCTCCATGTTACCATCTGTGACTCCCATAACCAATAATTTTTTGTGGCAGAGGTGACCACGAATTCTATAATGTATATAAACTGTTGCATCATTTTAAAAGACACCCCATGCAAGGGGCAGCTAGAAAAGGGATCTAAGCATATCTTGTCCTTTCTTTACGGTATAAAAATACATCGCTTTAATTTTCATATATAATAGTAGAAAAAGATCAAGCTCTTCTTTTTATAAGTATACCATTTCCTAAAGATGATAATAGCAAATGGCATTCCAACAAGACCAAGTCCTACAGATGTCACGTAAATCCACAATGGAAAGTCACTTTTGTCCCTCGCCTTCAAACTAGTTTCTATAATTATATATCGATATATTGTAAATAAAGAAGAATGAATTCGAATTCTCATCAATCATTGCTTGGTTCTGTATACATGTAACAGATTTTTGTCTTTTTATTGTTCACTTGTGTATAAAATTAAATTTCAAAGGAAACAACTTATTTTTGTATACAATGAGAACGTTATCAATTATGGTGGATGCATGAAACAAAGAATTTAGAATTAGTAAATAGATGAAAAAATGAGATTTTCTTAATAATATTAACTCTTCAGTTTTTGAAAGGAAATCATTTTTTAGGACTACTACACTGCACTATATAAATGGATGCCTGCTTGGATAACTTATAATGTAAGTAGTTATTGTGAGAGAAAAAATGACCTTTCCATCTAAAAATGCTCTTAAATATGCCAAAGAATATTTCTTTCTATGGAATGCCGTCACTGCCTTATAGCAGAACACAACAATTGCATTGCGTCATCCTTCCATTCCATTATGTCAACACTTTATGATATTTAATCACGCTACTATTGTATTGTGTCAACATATCATTACATTATGTCAACTCTTTATGATATTTACTCACACTACTATTGTATTGTGTCAACCTTTCATTACATTATGTCAACTCTTTATGACATTAACCCACAATGCTATTGCATTATGTCAACCTTCCATTATATTATGTCAACTCTTTATGACATTAGTCCACACTACTATTGCATTGTGTCAATATTTCATTACATTATGTCAACTCTTTATGACATTTACACACACTATTATTGCGTTATGTCAACTTTCCATTACATTATGTTTAGTCTTTATGGCATTAACTCGCACTTTAATTACATTGCGCCAATCTTCCATTGCATTATATCAGCTCTTTATACCATTAAGTCAAAACAATTTTACGTGGTGTAAAGATGTTTTTATATATTTTCAACTCATTATTACATTATGTGCACTCTCTACTATTTTGTCTAAGTAGTTCATTACATGATGTGAATTTATCTTTAATTTAATATCAAGTCGATATAACACGATGTCAGAATTTCATTACATGATCTGAACAAATTGTCATATGTGGCCAATTCTTTACTACATTGTGTCATCAATATGCTACAGGACAACGGGAATCTATTACATGATGTCAATTTTCCCTAACTTTTTGACAAATCATTATTATGTTATGCCGTTGAATCTTTACATTGTGTCTAAAATGGTTAGCCTCTTGTCAGTATATCTTAGTATATTTCAACTCTTTATTGTGTGACGTAAGGTTTAGGTTATGCCTAAAAGTTATTTTTGTGTTTTCAATATTACATGCACATACCGTATAAGTAGAAATTTTAGCGAGGATTTAATTTTGGCATTATTAGCGAGGTTGCCTAGATCGCTAAAATTGAATATCGCTAAATATTAATTGCATATATTTTGTTATAGCTTCTTTAATGTGCATTTTAAAATCGCTAAAATAACTTCTCGCTAAAAATAAATTACCAGTTTTTAAGGAACAATCGCTAAATTTGCGTATCGCTAAAATTTCCACTTATACGGTATGTTAAACATGCAAATAATTTAAATTAAATATATCAAATATTAAATTATACACAAGACTTAATTAATCCTTAATCAAATATCAGGTTAAAATTTATAAATAGGATTATGTTCCCGTGGAATCTTTATTGACGATTGTTTTTTTAACGTCGAAATTCAATGGACGTTTAATCTCATAATTATCGCAAATCAAATAGTATGTGTAATGCAGCATTTTTTTGTCATTTTATTTTGAACAGTCCGAAACTTCTGATCTAACTATAAAACACTGTCCTAAGCTTTTTATCAGACTTTAACTCTCTTTTTAAAAAAAAAAAAAAAAAACAAGTGTAAACGCATCGCATTTCATACGTGCACCGATGTGTGGGTGGGGAGAGGGGGGATCCCTCCCTCTCATCTTTAGTGACCCAAATATGCATGAAATTAATCAATTGGTTTTACTTTGTAGGACATTGCATTAGTTTCACATAAAGTATAACTGAAATAAGTTGAAACGTTTTATATAAAATAAGACTAAAGCCTGAGAGCTTCCAGGCTTTCATCCCCTGGTCCCCAACTTAGACACAATACCGTCCCTCTATAGCTACTCTTTTCAAGAACCAGTGAGGGACTAGTAGAATTTTGTAACAGAATTCTGGACCTGGAATGGTTGTAAAATGACTAGTTCCAGTGACGTTACATCGTTTTTGAAAATTGGGGGAGGTTTGTCAGCCAGGAAAAAAAATAACGTCCAAACTCAAAAATCCTATTTGGGTGAAAGGGGGGTCCAACTTCGATCAGTCCTAAAAAAAAAATTCCCTTATACTTCAGCAAAAAGTGGGGCGGAATTTCAAACCCCTTCAATGAACATTTTCTATGATAAAGTTATGTCGGAAGAAAAGAGGAAGCCAGACCCTCCCCCCTTATATAATGTGTCTCTAATTCGTCCTAATTAATCAGAACACCCCCCCCCCTTCCCGACGTGAAAACACGGCTATCAACTTTGACATAATGTAAATGTATTTTACAGCACGTAATGAACATTTCAATCAACATGATAAAGAGTTAACACAATATAAAGATATTCTTTAATCATATAAGGAAGATTTGACATAACGTAATTTAAATATCCACATCACGGAATGGAGTTTTGACATAATGTAATAAAGTGTTGATATAATATGGAACGCCGGGACTGTCTCCATAATATATGTTCACATTATGTTATAAACCTTTTTACATCTCGTAATAAAGCACTGACATAAAGGTAAGATGTTTTCACCTAACATTGTGATGACCTCGGCGTAAAATAAAGATACATTTACATCACTTAATAATAATTTGTTATTATAAAAATATACACTCACAAAATCGAATGAACTTTGACTTAACGTAATGATAAATTTAATCATAGAACACATGTAAAACGAAATTAACTTGACGTAATGCAATTTTGACCTCGCATATTAAAGAAATGAAATAATATAAAGATACATTCATTTCACGTAATAAAGTTTTAACACAATGTAAACATATTTTCACATAATGAACTTTGGATTTCAAGTTATAAAGTACTGACATAATGGAAGAATGTGTTCACTTCATGTAATGCAGCATTGACATGATGTAAAGATATTTTTACAACACCCCATAAAAAATTGACATAACGTAAAGATATGTTCACATCACGTAATGATAGATTGACATAATGAATGCATAGTTTTATGCTATAAGGCAGTGATGGCGTTCCATACCTTTCTCTCACATCTCAACATTAATAAATACAATGCATCGTAAAATTCAATCTACAGTTGTTTGGCTTAGCGGTCTTGTACAATGGCATGATTGAATGGCCAAAATCTAAGGGAGTTAACAGTTATGTGTCACATTCTGAAGTTAAAAGATAATCATTTAACATTTTTATCAATTCGCTGATGCTTTTACCTTCTGTATTTACTTTTAAAAATCATAAAATTAAGAAAGAAAATCGTGTAGATTTCTGTTTGTTGCATTTATTTTGCGTGTCAGTTTATTTCAACAATGAAAACATTTCACTTGATTGTTCATTCATTGTAGGCCAAAGAGTGTAACTTATTAATGATCTAAAGCAAAAACACAACAAGGGCCTATAATCAAGTATTGATATTTTTGTACATTATCGATGACTGTTCATTATCTTTACCTTTTTCATCACAAAGAGTTAAGAGGATTTCAAATGCGAAAGATGACTAAAAGTGAATAATAATTATTAAAATACAACATAAAAATCTACATAGAATTAATTTGATTTGAAGTAAGAGTGAAAACAAAATCTTTGTTTATGCACATAGTAATTCATATGTTAACTTGATTTGTAATATAATGAACGAAAGGCAAATTTAAGTTCTTCAGCTTCTCTCTATAGATTAGGATGTATTTATTAAGTATGCATTGAGATATCTAATCTAATGTTGTTGTTTTTTTGTGTATGAAATGAGTGAAAATAATAAATTGTTTTACATGATTCAAGAAAATTTGCAATAAATAAAATATCAACTGAATTTCATGTATATCAATATATGTGTTTTCAATTTCCAACCTGTGGTATTTCACAACTACGGAAGCGTTTAGTGCCATTTTGACACTTTTTTTTCTCTAATTTCTACACATTAATATGTAAAATTTACAGATTCTTTACACTTCAAATTGAAAAATTTACACTTTAATCTGTAAAATTTACTCTTTCATCTCTTTATTTTAATTTATACATTAAAGTGTAAAATTTACACAAAAATCTGTAAAATTTACACATAAATCTGTAACATTTACACATACATGCAATCTATAAAATTTACACTTTAATCTATAAATTGTACATTTGCATCTGAAATTTTTACATTTTAATCTGTAAAATTTACAGTTTAACCTGAAAAACTAACACTTTAATATATGTATAATTTACAGATTAAAACGGAAAAAAGTAAAATTTACACATGAAAGTGGGGGAAAAAAATATCGAAGTGGCACTTATATACGCTTCCGAATTAATCTTCTGCATTGGATTCAATTTGAAAGGTGTAAAATGAAATACATTGCGATGGTTTTATTCCATCGTTAATTTCGTCAACAAGTTAATAGAGAGTTGATGTACATGTATTCAATTACGGTAGCCCCGTGTTTTTTTTTAAATGTAATATCATCTTGATTCTCTGCTTTTCAAACGTTAAAGCTGGTAATTATGTTCCCCAACTCCGTTTGGCTTAAGTTAAGATAAGAATTCGATTTATCAAAAAGTTGGAAAGCTCAAGATAAATTAGGAATTTTCAACTTTTTAAATTAGAATTATATTACCAACTAATTATAAAAAGGTGGAATTTTTTCAATTTTAAAGTAGAAGTTGTAAACTTAAAAATATTACGTGGCATTAACACGATTCCGTAGATTAAATGTCAACTAATTCATACATTAAAAAATCCCCTTATGTTTTGATTTTTCTATTCATCGGTTATTTTATTTTTTTACATTACACCTTTCATCTAAACTAAAACACCAAACAGATGTATACATGAAAGAGATAAAAGGATGAACGTGAAAATTAGAGACACTTTATTTAGAACTCTTCAAAAATGATAATAAAATTAATTTGTTGTACATGTATTACTCATGCAAAATAAAGATAAACTTACATCAAACAACACGAGAAGAAATTGAGTTGCGCTGATAAAAATATCTTTATCAAATATCAATTGTTGAAATATAATGAATAATAATTCTAAAAAATAAATTTCTCTATCTCAATCTAATGCCGCATCTTAAGCTACGATATATATTTTTTTTCTGATACTCATGTTTTTTGGAACTTTTTCTTTTTTTACTCTATATATACATGTAATTTAACCAGAGTAATCATTGCAAAATCTACAATTTTCAAGAATCTAGCGCTTCTTTTATACGCAGTCACATATTAAACTGCACTAATCCAAGTAACATTTAATGTTTTAGTCATAATGCAAAATTGAAACTTGACTCACATTTTTTTAAACAGAGAGGACATTTTTATTGCATAGAATGTAATAGAACTATAATATTTCTTGAACATTATAGTTCCTAATCCAGATAACATTTTTTTTCAAATTACATTTTACAATGAGTCACAAGATTTCCGTAGAAGAAGCGAAACAGTACCTCAACGGCTAATTTGTCGTCTTATTTGAATATCGTTTCGATGATCAATGTTCGCCTTTGAATCACTGATTTCAACAGTTTTGGTTTTTTCATTAAAATGTTCCAACATTCTTGACATTTCCTTCACATGTCCTCCTTTCACTTTTTGATGCCTTTGGTATTTATTTCGTTAGAGAGTGAGAAAAGTCTTTTAATTTATGAAAGTTTAATTTTGCAGCATCTAGCGAGGCTTGACTTTTCTCAAATGCATGTTAAATTCCAAAGGTCAAAGTGTCAGTACCCATAGGATGGTGTATCCTGTTACAAGAAGTACACCTTGAAAAATATGAAAGCCCTTGTTGTAACTGTTCAAAAGTTTTTATCAAAGTTTTTTTAAAATGTGGACAAAACTGTAAGGTTAAGGTCAGAAGTCAAAACTATTTATACCCACTGAAAGGCCTTGTCACACAGAATACATTTGTGACAGATAAAATCCCATGATAGCATGTGTGAAAAGTTATGGTCAAGGTTAAAGTGTGGTATTTTTTGTAAAAGTAGGTCAGACTCCAAAGTCAAGAGGTTAAATTTAGTGCTAGCCAAAGAAAGGCCTTGTCACAAGGAACACACCTGTGAATATGAAAGTCATAGCCTCACCCACTCAAAAGTTACGGACAAGGCTAACGTTTTTGCGGACAAACAGACATCTATACAGACAGATAGACACACAGAC
>NW_026927496.1:0-30817 GCF_032062105.1 Saccostrea cuccullata | reverse complement strand
TAATTAAATGAAATTTGCACAAAATGTCTCTGAGTTATTTATCTTTCATATACTAGTGCATCAAAATTTATCTTTGTCCTTAAGGGATGAAAAATAGGAGATAACTCTTCCTAACAGATTACTGTATACAGGGAAATTTTCGCCCCCATTTTATTTTCGCCCCTTTCGCCCTCTTCCTGATTGGGCGAATTTAAAACGGTGCGAATTCAAATAACACAGCATAATTACTTAAACAAAACTATGACTGGGCGAATTAAAAACGGGTCAAAATTGTTTGCAAGTGCAAAAGGGCGAAAATAACACGGGGCGAAAATAACCCTGTATACATACAGTATTGAATTTTAGGCTAAATTTCTGTACAAATTCATCTTTGGCATATTAATTTCAAAACTTGAAAAAATTTAATATGTGAATTATTCAGAAAAAAAATTTGAATGAAATGAAAGCTGAAATATTGTAGTTTTTGGCTATCTGCTAAAATATAATTTCAACTCTAATTAATGAGCTCTAATTAGCTAAGAAACATGAAGTTCACTCTTTTTTAAGGAATTAATTTGCAACAAGAGGCCCAGGGGCCACATCGCTCACCTGAGCAATTGGCTAGGAAAAAACACAGATCAGATCAGAACTGAAAGTAAACTGGTGGAGGGGGTGGGACCCCCCCCCCCCCCGGGGGTCATGATTTGAACAAACTTGAATCTACACTACCTGAGGATGATTCCCTATAAATATAATGAAACCTGGCTTTGAAGTACTTGAAAAGAAGATTTTAAAAGGTTTCCCTATATGTTCCTATGTAAAACTTTGATCGGCTATTTTGGCCCCACCCTACCCCCGGGGGTCATGATTTGAACAAATTTGAATCTACACTACCTAAGGATGATTCCACATGAGTTTCATCTTTCCTGGCCCAGTGGTACTTGAGAAGAAGATTTTTTAAGATTTTTTCTATATATTCCTAAGTAAAACTTTGATCGGCCATTTTGGCCCCACCCTACCCCCGGGGGTCATGATTTGAACAAACTTGAATCTACACTACCTGAGGATGATTCCACATGAGTTTTATCTTTCCTGGCCCAGTGGTTCTTGAGAAGAAGATTTTATAAGATTTTTTCTATATATATTCCTATGTAAAACTTTGATCAGCCATTTTGGCCCGGGTGTTGCTAAAACGCGGAACGGAAAACGGAACGGAAAGCGGAACGGAACGGAAAACGGAATATGTATGTTAGATTAATTCACTTAAAATACACAAATTTTGTCATAAACAATATATTTTAAACACATTCAATCCCCTACTATTAAAAATAAGTTGATTTCGTCATGTTCAGCCTCTTTTTTATTGACAAACAAGTTGATGAAAGAAGAATATCAGCAGTCTCGTTTAAAGTCATTTTTGTAAGTTCTATGGTCGATACAATTACCTTGTCAGCAAACACTTACAACTAATCATTGAGTCAAATGCTGACTGACGTTTTTCATACTAATTGTTAGTCCATTATTTATACTCCGAATTGACGACGGATTTTTTCTATTATTTTCTGATAACGACAGGAGCACAAGAAGGGTGTAAGCAGTCGGCAGGGGATGCTCACTCCTCCATGGCACCTGATCCCACCTATGATGTTTTGAAGGTCCGTGTTTTCTCTGCTCCTATTTTGTATTTGTTTTATGGACTTTTGATATTGAATGTTGTTCGTTATCTCATATCTTTCATTCACGAAAATTGCTGAAATAGCAGTGACATAGAATTGAATTTGAAAGGTTGTGTGTGTGTGTGTGGGAGGGGGTAAAAATGTCTGAAAAGAATCTGACAAGCGAAAAAAAAAACCCACAAATGTATGATTCAGGAGGGGGAATCAGTTCCTACTCCGGTGCCTTTTAATACTTTTTGTACACTTACTACTTTAATTAACAAAGTGTGGAGGTTTCAAAAAACATTTCTATAGTAAATAGGTTATATGTGACAGCGTCTGGCAAAATGGGTCCAGATGAGGAAAAATTACTTTTTCACTTTTTTGGATTTTCTTGTATATATGGATGTCTAAAACTCAATTCCAAAATATTTTTGAAAAATTCTAACCCTTTACGAAATTATGACGTTTAAAAGATATAACCCTGATGACGTCCCGTAAAATAAAACTAATGAAAATGTACCCCCCAAAAAGTGACATTTTAGGTAGACAACTTTTATCGAAATTTTGTTGTCTTTAAATACATCAGTGCTTTATCACATTAAAATATTGATGCACATATGACTTTTCTTTTTCAATACATGAAAAAAAAAATCTAGATGTCACTTTAATTGAAAATGTACATAGTTATCAGAGTGCACTTTCATTTCACGACGTAATGAAAAGAATTTGTTATAGGGTTTAATAATTTTATTTGTATGCCATTTCTGATATACATACATATTTACTTTTTATTCAAGTAAAATATTATGCTGGATAAAAAATTAATATATATATATATATATATATATATATTATACATCCTTTGTGACAAATTATTTTAGATTTCATTTCATGCAAAGGTTAAAATTCCCTTCAACATTACAAAAGCAATCAAGGCAATTGAAGATTCGAAGATAGACACAGATTCGAAATGTTCAAAATATTACACATTATAGGTCAGCAAACAAATTATTTTAGCAAAGACTGTTTCCTTTTTGTGGAAATGGGCCTGCTGTTCTCTTTGTTTGTTAAATTAATTTCAGGCTTTGGCTGGATTGGTTTAGGGCAAACAACATCTTTAGCAACATCTGAGTTACAAAATTCGCGAATGTTGTCATACAAATACCACTGTCTGATCAGATCTAATCCTCGACTTGGAATAGCTTCAGGAAGTTGACCACTCACTGGATGCATGTTATTTTTCAATAAATTGACAGAAATCGAGTGTCCCGAGATCCTCTCTTGAACTTCCACTTCTCCAGGCTTGTCTGAATGAACTGAAAAATGATGGTATTTTGTCAAGTTCTTCAATGGCTTAAAAAACTGCTGCAGGTATGCTTTCCAGTCATAGAATACAACAGGCATTTCTGCGTCATCTGTGAGCTGTGGAATGTTGTGTCCATTCTTACTGGAGTGTGCAACAGTCTCAGCTACCTGAATTCAAATATAGGTATTATTATAATATAAGTGGTAAACAAAGATATATCATCATTCATGCATATAGAAGTTTAACTATTAGATTAAATTTGAGTATTTCAAAATGTTTGTCAAATTTGACACTGAATAAGCACATATATCACATATTTTTTTCTCAATTCTGTCATAAAAATGTTTAATTGTTTATGACAGAAATTAATTTCAGTTGAGATATTGTTTGCCTGGATATTTGGACTGACAGCTTTAGTCCATATAATCTCAACTGAGATCAACCAACAGACATTATGAGGAATTAGACATTTTTTTCAACCTATGATATTTTACATAATAACAGCTTACTTCAGATAAAGTCTCCACATTAGAATTCCTCCATTTCAATGTCCACACCCCAAAGTGCCAATCAGGTTCAAACTTCGTATGACCTGCAATCATCATGGAATATTGGATGCTTTTGTGTAACCCTGAAAAAAAGTTTTTAAAATGAAAGAAAAAGTGAGCTAGCTCACATACCCCACGCTCCCCCATAACTTGACGGTGAAACACATAATGAAAGGCACAGTGCACTTTAAATACATAGTATAGATCAAAAAGGGCAATAATTGCAAAAAATCTTCTCATCAAAATGTCTTGCATATGAGGACATTTAAATGTGGAATGAAGTTTCTAGATAAATAATGGAATCAAAATTTCTTGACAATATACAAATCCACACATTAATTTGAAGTGGGGGGGGGGGGAGAAATTTTCTTGAATAATAGTCAAAACTCTTTGGGATAAAATAATGGAATATGTTCTAAATATCAGCATAGGTTGACGAAACTATGTAAAACAGTTTAAGAGGAGTGGTGCTGACAAACTGTTCATCTCTATATTCAAAATATGGCCAAAAAGTCTAAGTTGGAAAGTGTGGAAATTCCCAGAAAAAAAAAGGAATCGAAATTTCCTGGTAATATGCACATCTACATATTGTGTCCTAAATATCTGCAAAGTTTAACGAAATTCTATGCAGCGGTTTATGAGGAGTTGCGCTGACAAACTGTTCATCTCTATATTCAAGGTATGGCCAAATGCCCAAGTTAAAAGTGCAGAAATTCCCGGAAAAAATAATGGAATCGGAATTTCCTGGTAATATGCACATCTACACATTGTGTCCTAAATATCTTCAAAGTTTGACGAAATTCTGTGCAGTGGATTATGAGTTGCGCTGAAAAACTGTTCATCTCTATATTCAAGGTATGGCCAAATGCCTAAGTTAAAAGCGCGGAAATTCCCGGAAAAAATAATGGAATCGGAATTTCCTGGTAATATGCATATCTACACATTGTGTTCTAAATGCCTGCAAAGTTTGACGAAATTCTGTGCAGCGGTTTATGAGGAGTTGCGCTGACAAACTGTTCATCTCTATATTCAAGGTATGGCCAAATGCCTAAGTTAAAAGTGCGGAAATTCCCGGAAAAAATAATGGAATCGGAATTTCCTGGTAATATGCACATCTACACATTGTGTCCTAAATATCTGCAAAGTTTGACGAAATTCTGTGCAGCGGTTTATGAGGAGTTGCGCTGACAAACTGTTCATCTCTATATTCAAGGTATGGCCAAATGCCTAAGTTAAAAGTGCGGAAATTCCCGGAAAAAATAATGGAATCGGAATTTCCTGGAAATATGCATATCTACACATTGTGTTCTAAATGCCTGCAAAGTTTGACGAAATTCTGTGCAGCGTTTTATGAGGAGTTGCGCTGACAAAAAAAAGAGGACTGACTGACTGACTGACGGACTGACTGACTGACGGACCAGTCAAAAACATTATACCTCCCGCAACTAGTTGCGTGGGGTATAAATATGAAATCACCCTACATGATGTATACTTCAACCCCCTATACTTTGTCCAATGTAACTTAGCCTGATACAGAAAAACAAAGGATTGCTGGGCCACATACTGTAGGAAGAGTGTTTATTTACCTGTCATGACTCTCCATAATGCATACATCAGAACTGTGTTATTTTTGTTCTGTCCACTGCAATTGTCAAAGTGAAACAGTCCATCCTCTTCACCATGGCCATGGTAGGTTAAATAATGATGAACCATGCTGACCACACTGTTTGCTCCTTTGCCTACCATGTCTGCCTCATCAATCAGATAAAATACCTGCCTTCCTGCATATAAAAAGCACTTTGAGAACAGTATTTATATAAATTAAAGCATTTTGAAATTATATGATTTACAAACATCACAACATATGTAGTGATATTAATATTATCTTGCATATATATGTGCTATAAAGTGTAGTTAAAACAATAGATAATCTGGTTTATTACTTTTTAAACAAATTACCTGATCCTTCAGAGCACATGCCAAAAACATTGCATTTGCGTGGTGTCCTAAAATATTCTGGTCCAACTTGCTGAGCATGATGAGGTATATGTACCTGCTGAGCATAGTCCCAAGAATAATGGAATGCCCCTTTTACTGACAATGGTGGGTTACCTAAGTTGAAAAAAAAAATGTTTACAATGTAGTTTAAATAATTGTTTACTTATGAAAATTAAAATACAATTATTGTGTTTTAAAATTGCATAAATTCTACACAGTTAAAATTGCTTAGATTTAATAAAATGGTATTTTATAATCATAAATGTGTTGCAATAACAATTTTTCTTAATTGTGCATTTTTTTTTCAATGAAGTTAATGAGAGCACTTGTAAATAAAAATATACACACCACTTCCTTTGAACTGTTCAGCTAGTGAAGAGTATTTCTGTTTGCTGTTAACACACTGCATTCTGTAGTGATCCCTTTGCTCTTTTGCCAGCTGAACATGATTGTTGTAGGAATCAAGTAACAAAGATTTTTCTTCTTCTGTCAAAGTACCACTCTTTGAAATTTGGTTGGCAAAGTCCTGACACCTTTGGCAAAGATCTGTACATGGTTTTGTTATGACAATATGGGGACATAACTCTACCCACACTCTCTGAAAGGATCTTAGACTTATCGTCTTATGATGCAATTCCTCTGCAACTTTAACATATATTTTGAATATGTCTTCTTTTGTCTTATCCGAAGGCAGCAGTAAAACTCTAGCATCTCTAAAGTTTGGTAGCCTTCCTGGTAAAGGAAGGGCATTATCTCTTGCATACTGACACAAAAATACTTTGATTCTTTCTCTGTCTGTGTATGTCAAACTGTGAGAAGGAGCTTTACCTACTCTTCCGTGAACTCGTGGAGTCAACCCGTCTGTATCAAGAGATTTGGCAATGGCCAGCATTTTCTTTTTCTCAATGCAATGCAAAAAACAGAATGTTTTTCTGCAAACACGTTTACCACGGAAATAAAATTCCTGAAAAGGTCGTTCCCTTTCTTTGACTTTGTGTTTTTTTGCTTCAGTGTGTGTACCAGATCTACGATGCGCAAATAATTGAGATTTCACAACGATGTCCAACTCTTCCCTTGAAAGTTCCTTACATGATTCCCTATATTCCACGAGAGAGTCAAAGTCTATTGTTGTACTACAGGGTTGTCCATAAAACTCTTTACAGCCACATGTTTCATTTCTAAACTGTGCTTGCTTGATGTACTCAATTGTATCCACTTCCGATGGTTCAATGTTTATAACTGATTCTGATTCATCTGATCCTGAACTTGCGTCAGAGTCATAGTTTATAGTTACGTTTTCACTGTCAATATCATCCTCGGAATCGTAATTAAATGACTCGTCTGGTGCACCATAATACAAAACATCAACCATATGAAGTTCGTTGATGAAATCTTCATCTTGATAGTCCGTTAATTCTGACGGAACAGAACTACATTGACTGTCTTGACTCATTGCATTGTTTATATTTCTCGCTCCCGATAAACTTTCTACTGCATTGTTTACTTCCGTTACTATGAACGACGCGACAGTTTATTAATAGACTTTAGCTTAGATAGCTGTGGAGTGGATCTAACATTTTTATTTTGACACCACATTGTACAACTAGCGTACAGATAACATAGGCCTAATATATTCAAAGGTACATTTATCCTACATGATTCAGAATTAGAACAGTGGACTTTTCCGTTCGATTTCGATCGTCGGGTACTCGGGGTTTGTTGAATAATATCCGATAACGTCGATATGTTTTTAAATTAACTCGGATGTAGATCTATATACATAAAATTTGAAGATGTGGAAATAGTAGATTTAATTTTGAAAACACTATTTTACCTGAAATAATACACGTCAGATAATTATGTAATGAACCGACAAACAAAAACAGGAAAAGCACGTGTGCACAGTGTGGGAAATAAAACAACTCCGCAAATCTCGCTGTGTTTTGTGACGTTTTTTCTCTGTTTTGTCATCGCCGCAACTGGTCCCATTTTGCCAGACATTGTCACATATTTGGAATAAGGGGGGGGGGGGAGGCAAATATTTCATATAGAGACAAGCCATGTTTAAAGAGAACGAAAATGTAAAAAAAAAAATCCTATACGATTACGATTAGAGCAGATTTTTTTAGCAAGTTCGGCTAGAAACCTCTAACGTATCAAGTTCATTGTTGTTTAAATTTTATACAAAATAGTTGCTTCCTATATATTAAAATTCTGGATATATATAGTTGCAAAACTTTTCTGTGTTAAAAATGTAGCATCTTTACATTTAATAAAGTTATAGTTTGTATGTGGTACATGTGTGCGTGTATAAGGGGGAAAGGCAAGGTAGATATGAATGGTGAAACATTTGAGTTTATTTTCCCGCTCTTTGGAAAGGTAAGAGAAGTTGCAAAATGCGTAAGACACAGGGACAAATGTGCATGAGATTTGCATGCATATTAGGCCTCCTTAGCTCCTGACCCATCGACCTGCCTAATTTACATTTCAGAAGAATTATCAGGAAATCAACTCTGCTAACTTTCAAAGAGTTATCACAGAGAAAAATATAAGAAATGGAAATATATTATGAATAAAATATATCGTTTATTATAAAAATTGTGTAATTTTAGTGATTAAATATAAAACAGTATATTCCGTTTTCCGTTCCGTTCCGCTTTCCGTTCCGCATTTTAGCAACACCCATTTTGGCCCCACCCTACCCTCAGGGGTCATGATTTGAACAAACTTGAATCTACACTACCTGAGGATGATTCCACATGAGTTTAATCTTTCCTGGCCCAGTGGTACTTGAGAAGAAGATTTTTAAAGATTTTTCCTATATATATTCCTATGTAAAACTTTGATCGGCCATTTTGGCCCCACCCTACCCCCAGGGGTCATGATTTTAACAAACTTGAATCTACACTACCTGAGGATGATTCCACATGCGTTTCATCTTTCCTGGCCTAGTGGTTCTTGAGAAGAAGATTTTTTAAGATTTTTTCTATATATTCCTTTGTAAAACTTTGATCGGCCATTTTGACGCAACCCTTCCCCCGGGGTCATGATTTGAACAAACTTGAATCTACACTACCTGAGGATGATTCCACATGAGTTTTATCTTTCCTGGCCTAGTGGTTCTTGAGAAGAAGATTTTTAAAGATTTTTCCTATATATTCCTATGTAAAACTTTGATCGGCCATTTTGGCCCCACCCTACCCCCGGGGGTCATGATTTGAACAAACTTGAATCTACACTACCTGAGGATGATCCCACATGAGTTTCATCTTTCCTGGCCCAGGAAATTTTGAATATGTCTTCTTTTGTCTTATCCGAAGGCAGCAGTAAAACTCTAGCATCTCTAAAGTTTGGTAGCCTTCCTGGTAAAGGAAGGGCATTATCTCTTGCATACTGACACAAAAATACTTTGATTCTTTCTCTGTCTGTGTATGTCAAACTGTGAGAAGGAGCTTTACCTACTCTTCCGTGAACTCGTGGAGTCAACCCGTCTGTATCAAGAGATTTGGCAATGGCCAGCATTTTCTTTTTCTCAATGCAATGCAAAAAACAGAATGTTTTTCTGCAAACACGTTTACCACGGAAATAAAATTCCTGAAAAGGTCGTTCCCTTTCTTTGACTTTGTGTTTTTTTGCTTCAGTGTGTGTACCAGATCTACGATGCGCAAATAATTGAGATTTCACAACGATGTCCAACTCTTCCCTTGAAAGTTCCTTACATGATTCCCTATATTCCACGAGAGAGTCAAAGTCTATTGTTGTACTACAGGGTTGTCCATAAAACTCTTTACAGCCACATGTTTCATTTCTAAACTGTGCTTGCTTGATGTACTCAATTGTATCCACTTCCGATGGTTCAATGTTTATAACTGATTCTGATTCATCTGATCCTGAACTTGCGTCAGAGTCATAGTTTATAGTTACGTTTTCACTGTCAATATCATCCTCGGAATCGTAATTAAATGACTCGTCTGGTGCACCATAATACAAAACATCAACCATATGAAGTTCGTTGATGAAATCTTCATCTTGATAGTCCGTTAATTCCGACGGAACAGAACTACATTGACTGTCTTGACTCATTGCATTGTTTATATTTCTCGCTCCCGATAAACTTTCTACTGCATTGTTTACTTCCGTTACTATGAACGACGCGACAGTTTATTAATAGACTCTAGCTTAGATAGCTGTGGAGTGGATCTAACATTTTTATTTTGACACCACATTGTACAACTAGCGTACAGATAACATAGGCCTAATATATTCAAAGGTACATTTATCCTACATGATTCAGAATTAGAACAGTGGACTTTTCCGTTCGATTTCGATCGTCGGGTACTCGGGGTTTGTTGAATAATATCCGATAACGTCGATATGTTTTTAAATTAACTCGGATGTAGATCTATATACATAAAATTTGAAGATGTGGAAATAGTAGATTTAATTTTGAAAACACCAGTTTACCTGAAATAATACACGTCAGATAATTATGTAATGAACCGACAAACAAAAACAGGAAAAGCACGTGTGCACAGTGTGGGAAATAAAACAACTCCGCAAATCTCGCTGTGTTTTGTGACGTTTTTTCTCTGTTTTGTCATCGCCGCAACTGGTCCCATTTTGCCAGACATTGTCACATATTTGGAATAAGGGGGGGGGGGGGGGAGGCAAATATTTCATATAGAGACAAGCCATGTTTAAAGAGAACGAAAATGTAAAAAAAAAATCCTATACGATTACGATTAGAGCAGATTTTTTTAGCAAGTTCGGCTAGAAACCTCTAACGTATCAAGTTCATTGTTGTTTAAATTTTATACAAAATAGTTGCTTCCTATATATTAAAATTCTGGATATATATAGTTGCAAAACTTTTCTGTGTTAAAAATGTAGCATCTTTACATTTAATAAAGTTATAGTTTGTATGTGGTACATGTGTGCGTGTATAAGGGGGAAAGGCAAGGTAGATATGAATGGTGAAACATTTGAGTTTATTTTCCCGCTCTTTGGAAAGGTAAGAGAAGTTGCAAAATGCGTAAGACACAGGGACAAATGTGCATGAGATTTGCATGCATATTAGGCCTCCTTAGCTCCTGACCCATCGACCTGCCTAATTTACATTTCAGAAGAATTATCAGGAAATCAACTCTGCTAACTTTCAAAGAGTTATCACAGAGAAAAATATAAGAAATGGAAATATATTATGAATAAAATATATCGTTTATTATAAAAATTGTGTAATTTTAGTGATTAAATATAAAACAGTATATTCCGTTTTCCGTTCCGTTCCGCTTTCCGTTCCGCGTTTTAGCAACACCCATTTTGGCCCCACCCTACCCTCAGGGGTCATGATTTGAACAAACTTGAATCTACACTACCTGAGGATGATTCCACATGAGTTTAATCTTTCCTGGCCCAGTGGTACTTGAGAAGAAGATTTTTAAAGATTTTTCCTATATATATTCCTATGTAAAACTTTGATCGGCCATTTTGGCCCCACCCTACCCCCAGGGGTCATGATTTTAACAAACTTGAATCTACACTACCTGAGGATGATTCCACATGCGTTTCATCTTTCCTGGCCTAGTGGTTCTTGAGAAGAAGATTTTTTAAGATTTTTTCTATATATTCCTTTGTAAAACTTTGATCGGCCATTTTGACGCAACCCTTCCCCCGGGGTCATGATTTGAACAATTTATAATATAAACAACACCAGGATACTTCCACAAAAGTTTTATCTTTCCTGGCCTAGTGGTTCTTGAGAAGAAGATTTTTTAAGATTTTTTCTATATATTCCTATGTAAAACTTTGATCGGCCATTTTGGCCCCACCCTACCCCCGGGGGTCATGATTTGAACAAACTTGAATCTACACTACCTGAGGATGATCCCACATGAGTTTCATCTTTCCTGGCCCAGTGGTTCTTGAGAAGAAGATTTTTTAAGATTTTTTCTATATATTCCTATATAAAACTTTGATCTGCCATTTTGGCCCAACCCTACCCCCAGGGGTCATGATTTGAACAAAACTTGAATCAACACTACCTGAGGATGATTCCACATGAGTTTTATCTTTCCTGGCCCAGTGGTTCTTGAAAAGAAGATTTTTTAAAAATGATATTAATTTTTCTCTAATTCATAATTATCTCCCCTTGGAAAAGGGTCTGGCCCTTCATTTGAACAAACTTGAATCCCCTTTACCCAAGGATACTTTGTACTAAGTTTGGTTGAAATTGGCCCAGTGGTTCTTGAGAAGAAGATGAAAATGTGAAAAGTTTACGACGACAACAACGACAATGACAACGACAGACAACGGACAAATTTTGATCAGAAAAGCTCACTTGAGCCTTCGGCTCAGGTGAGCTAAAAAAGTGAAAATCTTAATTTTAAAACAAAGTCTGAGACTGGAAAAAATGGTGTCAAAAGAGACTTCAATAATGTACCTTGGAGCTTTGGTAACAGTGATCACTGATTAATGGCTGGTGATTAAGATAAGGGGTTCTTAAGCGGGGGTGGGTGGGGGGGGGGGGGTGATGAGGCTTTTCCATCAGTCATCAAAGAATGGAGTTTCTCTTAGAAGTCCTGGCAGCTCTAAAATAAATAAACAACACAAAAGTTTACAATACTTAAAAATGTGCACATTCTTAGAAAAAGTCTAAAGTATACAGTTAAATAATTACCATGCCAAAAAGAGGACCAAGATGGTTGCATCAATACAAACAAGAGGCCCATGGGCCACATCACTCACCTGAGCACTGTGGTTAGGAAAAAGTAGAAATGGGTTTATAAATGAAAAGTTTTAATCCAAAAGTAGTCCCATGACCAATCAGGGCTTTGCTATGTTCTTGAGAAGATAACTTTTAAAGAATTTTCCTATATATGTCTATGTAAAACTTTTTTGGCCATTGTAGCCCTGCCCTACCCCCCAGGGGTCATGATTTGAACATATTTAAATCTACACTACTTGAGGATGCTACCATATAAATCTGATTATTTATGGCTTTGTTATTCTGGAGAAGAAGATTTTTAAAGAATTTTCCTATATATTTCAAAACAAAACTTTGGTCGGCCATTGTGGCCCTGCCCTACCCCCGGGGGTCATGATTTGAACAAACTTGAATCTACACTACCTGAGGATGTTTCCATATAAATCTGATTAATTATGGCTTTGTTATTCTGCATGGAGAAGCAGATTTTTAAAGAATTTTCCTATATATTTCTATACAAACTTTGATCGGCCATTGTGGCCCCGCCCTACCCCCAGGGGTCATGATTTGAACAAACTTGAATCTACACTACCTGAGGATGCTTTCAAATAAATCTGATCAATTATGGCTTTGTTATTCTGGAGAAGAAGATTTTTAAAGAATTTTCCTATATATTTCTATGTAAAACTTTGATCGGCCATTGTGGCCCCGCCCTACCCCCGGGGGTCATGATTTGAACAAACTTGAATCTACACTACCTGAGGATGCTTCCATATAAATCTGATCAATTATGGCTTTGTTATTCTTCAGAAGAAGATTTTTAAAGAATTTTCCTATATATTTCTATGTAAAACTTTTGTGGGCCATTGTGGCCCCGCCCTACCCCCGGGGGTCATGATTTGAACGAACTTGAATCTACACTACCTGAGGATGCTTCCATATAAATCTGATCAATTATGGCTTTGTTATTCTGGAGAAGATTTTTAAAGAATTTTCCTATATATTTCTATGTAAAACTTTGGTCGACTATTGTGGCCCCGCCCTACCCCCCTGGGTCATGATTTGAACAAACTTGAATCTACACTACCTGAGGATGCCTTCATGTAAATCTGATCAAATATGGCTTTGTTATTCTGGAGAAGAAGATTTTTAAAGAATTTTCCTATATATTTCTATACAAAACTTTGGTCGGCCATTGTGGCCCCGCCCTACCCCCGGGGGTCATGATTTGAACAAACTTGAATCTACACTACCTGAGGATGTTTCCATATAAATCTGATTAATTATGGCTTTGTTATTCTGGAGAAGAAGATTTTTAAAGAATTTTCCTATATATTTCTATACAAAACTTTGGTCGGTCATTGTGGCCCCGCCCTACCCCCGGGGGTCATGATTTGAACAAACTTGAATCTACACTACCTAAGGATGCTTTCAAATAAATCTGATCAATTATGGCTTTGTTATTCTGGAGAAGAAGATTTTTAAAGAATTTTCCTATATATTTCTATGTAAAACTTTGATCGGCCATTGTGGCCCCGCCCTACCCCCGGGGGTCATGATTTGAAAAACTTGAATCTACACTACCTGAGAATGCTTCCATATAAATCTGATCAATTATAGCTTTGTTATTCTTGAGAAGAAGATTTTTAAAGAAATTTTTTTTAATATTTCTATGTAAAAATTTGATTGGCCATTGTGGCCCTGCCCTACCCCCGGGGGTCATGATTTGAACAAACTTGAATCTAAACTACCTGAAGATGTTTCCCCATAAGTTTCATCTTTCCTGGCACAGTGGTTCTTGAGAAGAAGATTTTTAAAACATACCACCAAATTTTCATTAATTCCCAATTATCTCCCCTTGAATGAGGGCGTGGCCCTGTATTTGAACAAACTTGAATCCCCTTTACCCAAGGATGCTTTGTGGCAAGTTTGGTTAAAATTGGCCCAGCGGTTCTTGAGAAGAAGTCGAAAATGTGAAAAGTTTACAGACAGACAGACAGACAGACGGACAGACAGACGGACGCCGGACAAAATGTGATCAGAAAAGCTCACTTGAGCCTTCGGCTCAGGTGAGCTAAAAAGGAAGTATTCCTCACAACAAAGGCCAGAAGAAAATAGGGACCACCAGCCCAGTCCAATCTCTGGTTCCTATAAGAAGACTAAGTAAAGAAGAGTTTCAGGACATTGTACGGCCACAGAAAAATGGAGTGTTTGCAGTTATAGATGCCAAGAGTCGAAGCAGCGGGATGAAGTTTTTACGACCTGGGCCTAGTGAGGTCCAGCCAGTGGACACCTACAAGGAAGCTGTGTCAGATGACCCAAATTCAATTTTATACAAAGTACTTCACCAAGAAAAGACTGCTAAATTGTGGAACAATGCATTTAAAGAACACTCACAGAAGTTTCCAGACTGTGATGGTCAACTGGACTGGAATCAGCATGGGGAAGAAAAACGAGGCCTGGCATGGATGATTTCCATTCAATGTAAGAAGTGCCACTATACCAGTCACTGAGAAAAGCTTTACGAAGAGGTGAGAAGATCTGGCTGGGAACGAAGAGCTGCACAGCTGAATGTGGCCATGGCTGTCGGTCACCTGGGTACCAGTCTTACAACAGAGGGTATGCGTGGTATGCTTCTTGGTGCAAATATTGAACCAGCGTCAGCCACCAACATGCAACAGACCTGCAACAAAGTGGGGAAAATTATAACCGATGTAAATAAAAACAGTATGAAGACTAGATATCATTGAGATGGTGGCCATCTCAAAGGGCCCCGTTTTCAACAATGAACATGAAAATGTAAGGTAGTTTAAAATGGTTTATTTTGAAGAGGAACATTTGTGTAATACAGTAAAAGTAATTTAGTACGACTTCACGGATATTGCATATTTACAGATATATATCGAAGTTATCTTGTATCCCCAGTTATATAAATTTACTGGAATTAAAGAGAAAAAATTATGCACCAAACAAAGATTTGAAACAGAGAGGCTAATTCTGACCATAACCTAGAAACTTCGACCAAGCTCACTGCACATCCATTAACCAGTGGAACTCTGTGAGTGAAGTAATATCCAAATTGGGCCAAGGAGAGAGAAGATATGCTCCTGACAAGGATTTTTCATAATATACTGCTATGACATTGATCTAGAAACATGGTTCAAAGTCACTGCACACCAGCTACCCAAAGGCACTCTGTGAGAGAAGTACGAGACAGATTGGGCCAAGGAGAGAAAAGATATGCTCCGGACAAGGATTTTTCAGAAAATTCTGCTATGACCTTGACCTTTGACCTAGAAACCTGGTTCAAGATCACTGCACACCGATTACCCAAAGGCACTCTGTGGGTGAAGTATGAGACAGATTGGGCCAAGGAGAGAGAAGATATGCTCCGGATAAGGGTTTTTCATAAAATTCTGTTATGACCTTGACCTTTGACCTAGAAACCTGGTTCAAAGTCACTGCACACCGGCTACCCAAAGGCACTCTGTGGGTGAAGTATGAGACAGATTGGGCCAAGGAGAGAGAAGATATGCTCCGGACAAGGGTTTTTCATAAAATTCTGCTATGACCTTGACCTTTGACATAGAAACCTGGTTCAAGGTCACTGCACACAGATTACCCAAAGGCACTCTGTGGGTGAAGTATGAGACAGATTGGGCCAAGGAGAGAGAAGATATGCTCCGGACAAGAGTTTTTCATAAAATTCTGCTATGACCTTGACCTTTGACATAGAAACCTGGTTGAAGGTCACTGCACACTGGCTACCCAAAGGCACTTTGTAGGTGAAGTATGAGCCAGATTGGGCCAAGGAGAGAGAAGATATGGTCCGGACAAGGGTTTTTCATAAAATTCTGCTATGACCTTGACCTTTGACCTAGAAACCTGGTTCAAAGTCACTGCACACCGGTTACCCAAAGGCACTCTGTGGGTGAAGTATGAGACAGATTGGGCCAAGGAGAGAGAAGATATGCTCTGGACAAGAGATATCGGACGGACAGCCGGACGGACAGACTGATCACTATAGGGCACTTGCCAAGCGGGCCCTAAAAATTCCGCAGAATATTCAAGAACTTAATGAAAAATGTGGACTTCCGGATACCCCCATCAGAGCGGAAGGAGATGCTCGGAACAATAATGCCATCTTCAGTGCTATTGGGAAAACCCCATTCCAAGCTGCCACCCAAGTGACGTATACCATAAGTGAAAATGTAACTCAGAGGAAGAATGTGGTAGCAGTTTTCTGTGGTAATAAACTACCCATGGTATGTAAGAAAGGCGCACACCTATGAAGCAAAGGAAAAGAAGTTACCTGCCCAGGACACGAAGACTGCACTGCAACCATTCCTCCGGAGACCACCATTGCAGACGAAAAGCAATGGGCCGCTAATTGTGTTGGTGAGTTACAAAGTGATGACCGGCCACTAGTCATATCCCATTTCATCAGTGATGGAGACAGTGCATGCCGCTGCGTCTGGTGCATCTGAAAAACAAGGACATGTGATTGAAAACCTTAAGGACTTGCGTCACTTCTTTGACTCTCAAATAAAACAGACTGCTACGGCTCCATTCAGCAGTCACATGTTTCCGGGAAGAACCAAGGCCATAGGAGAATCCATGCAGAGAAGATTTGCTTTGGACCTGAAGCTTCGATGCAGGACAGAGTACGAGAATTGCTACAAACACTACTCCGGCGACTTCCCTTTGATGAAGCGTGCTATGTCTACTGCGGTTGGTTCCCTCATAAACTGCTACCAGGGAGAGTGCGTTAAGTCCTGTCAACTCTTAAATCCATTTCCTGTCGTGGACTGAAAAGCAATAAGTGGAAATCTTCAGTGTTACCTAGTGACTTTGAATTAAACATGACAGAAAAAGACAAATGTTTGTTAAAAGATTGTATAAATTTGACTTTAGGACAAAGTAATCTTGATAGAATCAAATATCATACTTGTACACAAAAATCTGAATCTGTAAATAGGACATATTTAAAATCAAATCCAAAATGTATTACAAGTAGTAGGAATTTTGAAAGTAGATTTACATAAAGTTGTGCACTCACTGAATAGGGGTCATGGAAACTCAACACTGGAACTTTGTGAATCTGTAGGGGCCTGTTGCAATTGTCAAAGGAAGTAGAGTGGTCCATCATCTAAAACAACAACAAAATAGACAAAATTTAACTTTAAAATGAAACAAAAACTGTTAAAATATAAATTTCAAAGAAAATTCTACAGATCAAAAAGATATCAGCTGTTCGATAACAAGAGGCCCACGGGCCTTACAGGTCACCTGAGCATCATGCAACAACTTTCAAATGATTGAATTTGGTTCATGTTTTAAGCTAGATACTATTGCATTCATGATTTTTAAAGAGGTACCAATGCTTACCATAACTATACACTTAGCAATTGTTTGGTTTATTTACTTAATACCCATAAGCAGGGTAGGGGAACAAAATGTCTGTCAACTAATCAGTAATATTCAGCGATAATCAGGAGTGCTCCTACCACACATGAACCCCTGACCCTAGGTCTACACATTGCACAATTTTTGAAAAGGCACACTCGCTTATCAAAAATGTTTGATTAATACCAAGGAGCATATTTCAAACAATTCATTTTCAGTATATAAGTAGAGCCCCCCCCCCAAATTTTGGTATCCCAGACCCAGGGGCCATGAAATTCACAATTCTGGAAGAAGAGCCCTTCATAAATATGTAAATAGTTCATCTGCTTATTACCCATAAGCAGGGAAAAAGATTTTCAAAGATTTAATGCATTTTCACTATATAATCAATAGAGCCCCGCCCTAACACCATAACCCCTGACCCTGGGGCCAAAAAATTCACAATTTTGGTAGAGGCACTCTTGCTCATCATAACTATGTACTTAGTTTAGTTTATCTAATACCTAGGAGCAGAGAAGAAGATTTTCAAAGATTTAATGCATTTTCACTATATAATCAATAGAACCCCGCCCTAACACCATAACCCCTGACCCTGGGGCAATAAAATTCACAATTTTGGTAGAGGCACTCTTGCTCATCATAACTATGTACTTAGTTTAGTTTATCTAATACCTAGGAGCAGAGAAGAAGATTTTCAAAGATTTAATGCATTTTCACTATATAATCAATAGAACCCCGCCCTAACACCATAACCCCTGACCCTGGGGCAATAAAATTCAAAATTTATGTAGAGACACTCTTGCTCATCATAATTATGTACTTAATTAGTTTATTTAATACTCAGGAACAGAGAAGAAGATTTTCAAAGAAATAATGCATTTTCACTATATAATCAATAGAGCCCCACCCTAACACCAGAATCCCTGACCCTGGGGCAATAAAATTCACAATTTTGGTTGAGGCACTCTTGCTCATCATAACTATGAACTTAATTAGTTTATTCAATACCCAGGAGCAGAGAAGAAGATTTTCAAAGAAATAATGCATTTTCACTATATAATCAATAGAGCCCCACCCTAACACCAGAACCCCTGACCCAGGGGCCATGAATTTCACAATTTTGGTAGAGGACTCAATGCTGATTACAATCATATCAACAGTTTGACTGCTTGATGTCCGGAAGTAAAGAAGAAGATTTTTAAAGATTGCACTAATTTTAGTGGTTTTTGCCCCACCCCCCAGGTCCTAGGGGGGCAGGGACCGCGAAATTCACAATTTTTGTTCCCCTTCACCCATAGATGCTTTATGCCAAAATTGGTTGAAATTGGTTCAGTGGTTTCAGAGAAGAAGCTGAAAATGTTTAAATGTTAACGCACGACGCACGACGAACGACAGACGACGACGGACGAAAACAGATAGCAATAGGTCACCTGAGTTTACTCAGGTGACCTAAAAAATCTAAAGACACTTACAGTAAATCATTAGCAGATCCAAAATTAAAAAGGAAATTGTAAGACTGTGAAGGGGGAAGGGCATTGATGATATGTACATGCATTTCAAATGTATAAAATTTGTATTTAAAAATATATTTTGTGAACTATCTTACATGTAATAATTGTTTTTATGGTTCATTATGCATTGATTATTTTCAACTGTGTATATGGGGAAAATGTGGACAAGTGAATAATGTATTATTGTATATGTAAAATGTGACATTTTCTAATACGAGAGAGTCTGTACATGTAAAAATGTTATATTCTTTATTATTTAGCTCATTAAAATTTTTTGAATTAAAAATCTTGTTTTTCTTACCTGTGTGATGAACACAACAAAGGTTACAGAGGTAATTGGTAGAAATCCAGGTATACGGGTGTCAAAACTGTCTGTTGGTGACCAGACTGTATGCCGCATCTGCCATTATTGATCTTTTCAAGGGGAGACAACTCCTGAAATCAGAGAAATTTTAGTGAAAATGAGAGTTACCTGTTCCTCTTTAGGTCTCACACAATATATTACTATATAGCTTGAATTAAATTACAGTGGACCCTCAGATATCCGGATGCCAGATATCCGGATGCTTTAGCAGACCTGTTTACCCATATCGTTGTCTCTCAGTATTTTTTATTAGATTTATCCGTGAGATTTGGCATTTGTCTGTAAGATTTCACTTTCCATCAATTTTACATATATGAATGGAGAACTACTGCTTTTTTGATTACTAAAACATGGTTAAATAACGTGATCTTGATCATTTTATAATACGGCGTTTTAGCAAAACGACATAACTCAGAATTCGAAATTTTTTAGCGATTAAAAAAGTATGAAACTGAGACAGATCATAACGAAAACTAACTTCTCAAAACCAAATAAGTCTATTTCTTATTTCCGTATTTTCATAATAGCAAAACGTGAGACGTATTTTGGACTAAAAATCCGTACAAAATACGGCGAAATCGTAAGAGTAAACAGGTCTGCTTTAGTATCCGGACGATTTTTCATTGAAACATAATTTTTTAATGTTATTGTATCTTGTTTAAATGGTGATTCAGATATCTGGACACTTCACATATCCGGACAAATTGACTAGGAACCAAAGCGTCCGGATAAATGAGGCTCCATTGTATTTAATTTATTAGACTCTAGGTGTGTCTAAGCTGTCGCTGACGGATGTCAAAGATACAGACTCCCCTCCTCTAGATATTAAAAGCTGGTGATGTGGTGCCTATTCAGTGGCTGGACAGCCGTGTTCATGACAGATGAATGCTGTTGTTAGAGAAAGCAGATATTTCATTCATGACAAAAATCCTATACATTTTACTTTTTCTTTTAACAATCATAGTAAAATAACCAGAAGTCTCTGTCGAGACTGTAGCTCTACTGGTTATCTACTTATAATAAAGGAAGAGAAAAGAGAAACTTTAAAAAGCAACCAATAGAATAATGATCCTAGATCAAGTCTCTTTTTGTGGCAAGATTGCAATAAGACTACAACTGTAGGAATAGCTTTTAATAAAACTGAACAGAATTTTCAATTTTATTTACTATGGCAACATCAATCATCAAAAACACAAAACTGATAATTATGTATCTAAGTGTAGTCTACATGTATGCCAAATTACATTATAATCAGACTAGAACTGTATTTGGAATAGCATTTTGAAAGTATTTCACAGAAATTTCTACTCTTTATTAGTAACCATGGCAATACCATTCAGGGAAAACAAAAGAATTATGTAACTGTTATATTGTACTTTACTTGTGTGCCAAGTTATACTGAAATCAGACCAAAACTGTAGGAGGAGTAGCATTTTGAATGTATTTCATAGAAATTTCTATTTTAAGTTACCAGAGCAAGACGCGTTCATTGAAATTTAAAACGGATATAAAGAATTACCAGGTGTGTATCAAAGTGCACTCTACTTGTGTGCCAAGTTATATTGAAATTAAACCAAAACTGTAGAAGGAGTGGCGCTTTGAAAGCATTTCCCAGTAATATCTACTTTAAGTAACCATGGCAACATCGTTCATCGAAATCACTACTGATATACAGAATTATGTATCGTAGTGCAGTCTACTTACCGGTATATGACAAGTTATATTGAAATCAGATCAAAACTGTAGAGGGAATAGGGTTTGGAAAGTTTTCCTTAGAAATTTATATTTTTAGCAACCACTGCAACACCCTTCAACAAAATCAAAAACCGATATACAGAATTATGTATTTTAGTGTAGTCTACTTATATGTCAAGTTATATTGAAATCAGACCAAAACTGCAGGAGGAGTAGCATTTTTTAAAATTGTTTACAGATGGACAGACAGAGGGACGGACGATGGATGTATTACTATTGCATAAGCTCTTCTGGTCTTCGACCAGTAGAGCTAAAAAGCATAAACAAAGAAAACATATTTCTTGATCAAAATATCAAACACTGCATCACAAAGGACAGTCCTTCTAATTGTTTTTAATTTTTGCCCTTGACCCTTTATTGTACTCACAATGTACACAAGCACTCCTAGGGGGCAGCAGTGTGTGACATAAACAGACATTTCTGCTCTCTGATGAGTGGCCTGCTGACTAGCTATGAGACTGGAGGTTCCAATATAAAGCTTAAGTCACTGGTCATCTTTTTGTGGCAACGTAAACTCTGCAAATAATATAGATGAAACAAAATACTTGCTTTTAATAAAACTTGACTTTCAGACTTCAGAGTCTCTTCAGAATTCAGATACAGTTTTAACAGATCTGAAAGTAAAACACACTTATAAAGAAGTCACAGGGACTGATTCACTGATAATTTTACTTTCTTTGATTCTTTATACTGTATGTCTGTAAACCTATTACATTTGGCAGTGTCTTCTTTTAAGCGCTTTTGACGGAAAGATACTTCCGCTAATTCATGCAAGTACATCGCTAAATATCTGTCTTAAACAATGTTACATGAATAACAGTCCAGTCCAATACGAAAATTCGTAAGATGATGGAAAAACGTAAGATTACGAAAAAGCGTAATATTACGAGTTATCATAATATAAAACTTATATTACAATTTTTCGTAATGTAGTTAAATTACGAATACACGTAATATAGCAGATTGTAAGACACTAAATTACTTAAAATTGTTTACAGATGGACAGACAGAGGGACGGACGATGGATGTATTACTACTGCATAAGCTCTTCTGGTCTTCGACCAGTAGAGCTAAAAAGCATAAACAAAGAAAACATATTTCTTGATCAAAATATCAAACACTGCATCACAAAGGACAGTCCTTCTAATTGTTTTTAATTTTTGCCCTTGACCCTTTATTGTACTCACAATGTACACAAGCACTCCTAGGGGGCAGCAGTGTGTGACATAAACAGACATTTCTGCTCTCTGATGAGTGGCCTGCTGACTAGCTATGAGACTGGAGGTTCCAATATAAAGCTTAAGTCACTGGTCATCTTTTTGTGGCAACGTAAACTCTGCAAATAATATAGATGAAACAAAATACTTGCTTTTAATAAAACTTGACTTTCAGACTTCAGAGTCTCTTCAGAATTCAGATACAGTTTTAACAGATCTGAAAGTAAAACACACTTATAAAGAAGTCACAGGGACTGATTCACTGACAATTTTACTTCATTTGATTCTTTATACTGTATGTCTGTAAACCTATTACATTTGGCAGTGTCTTCTTTTAAGCGCTTTTGACGGAAAGATACTTCCGCTAATTCATGCAAGTACATCGCTAAATATCTGTCTTAAACAATGTTACATGAATAACAGTCCAGTCCAATACGAAAATTCGTAAGATGATGGAAAAACGTAAGATTACGAAAAAGCGTAATATTACGAGTTATCATAATATAAAACTTATATTACAATTTTTCGTAATGTAGTTAAATTACGAATACACGTAATATAGCAGATTGTAAGACACTAAATTACTTAAAATTGTTTACAGATGGACAGACAGAGGGACGGACGATGGATGTATTACTACTACATAAGCTCTTCTGGTCTTCGACCAGTAGAGCTAAAAAGCATAAACAAAGAAAACATATTTCTTGATCAAAATATCAAACACTGCATCACAAAGGACAGTCCTTCTAATTGTTTTTAATTTTTGCCCTTGACCCTTTATTGTACTCACAATGTACACAAGCACTCCTAGGGGGCAGCAGTGTGTGACATAAACAGACATTTCTGCTCTCTGATGAGTGGCCTGCTGACTAGCTATGAGACTGGAGGTTCCAATATAAAGCTTAAGTCACTGGTCATCTTTTTGTGGCAACGTAAACTCTGCAAATAATATAGATGAAACAAAATACTTGCTTTTAATAAAACTTGACTTTCAGACTTCAGAGTCTCTTCAGAATTCAGATACAGTTTTAACAGATCTGAAAGTAAAACACACTTATAAAGAAGTCACAGGGACTGATTCACTGATAATTTTACTTTCTTTGATTCTTTATACTGTATGTCTGTAAACCTATTACATTTGGCAGTGTCTTCTTTTAAGCGCTTTTGACGGAAAGATACTTGGAACCGCTAATTCATGCAAGTACATCGCTAAATATCTGTCTTAAACAATGTTACATGAATAACAGTCCAGTCCAATACGAAAATTCGTAAGATGACGGAAAAACGTAAGATTACGAAAAAGCGTAATATTACGAGTTATCATAATATAAAACTTATATTACAATTTTTCGTAATGTAGTTAAATTACGAATACACGTAATATAGCAGATTGTAAGACACTAAATTACGAGTTTTCGTAATCCAAGACAAATTCAAGCATTGCAAGAAATTGAGTGGTGGGTAGCAAAGTATGACGTCAGTAATATATCAGATTCCACGGCTACTGATAGCAGTAGCAATAGCGGTCAGTTTGGTCAGTTACGCCTTTTAGAATGCATGGAAATTCAAGAAGAAAGTACCGCCAGCGATGGATGAGTGGACAATTTCTTTTATTATTCTTTTATAGGAATTTTCCCAAGGATAAGACCAATTTTCCAGTAAATTTCAATATTCGCTTAAGCATGTCGCATTGGTCTATATCACCCGAACTCCCTACTTTTCTTGCGAAGTCTGCCCTAAAAATCACACCCTCGTCTCATAATTCAACTGTTCGTGCAATTCTTATTGAAATACACAGAATTCAAATCTCGGTAAGAGTGGTACAAGTTATCGCCCATGACATCTCATATTAAACGTCATACTTTGCTACCCGCTACTCAATTTCTTGCAATGCTTGAATTTGTCTTGGATTACGAAAACTCTTAATAAAATCTATTACATCTGCTATATTATGCATATTGCTAATTTAACTACATTACGAAAATTGTAATATAAGTTTTATATTACGATAACTTGTAATATTACACTTTCTCGTAATCTTGCGTTTTTTCGTCATATTACGATTTTTCGTATTGGACTGGACTGAATAAGAACATCAATAAATGCGCTCGATCAAATCTACGCTAACTTGTTTAAAAATCATTTTCCACTAAATATTATACATTTACAGTACCTCTTATCCTCTTATCATTGTTCAATAATTGTTGAAAATATTTTAAAGTGAAGGGGACTGTAAATCACTTCTGTTTAAGGGTCAACTCATAATAAGCATATTCCCTATAAGCGTGTTTCACTGTATATTGACATATAAGGGGACTGTAAATCACTTCTGTTTAAGGGTCAACTCATAATAAGCATATTCGCTATAAGCGTGTTTCACTGTATATTGACATATAAGGGGACTGTAAATCACTTCTGTTTAAGGGTCAACTCATAATACTGTGGTTTCATCAATATTCGTTGAACACCAATTTTCGTGGATTTCGTTGTTGAGCAGATCCACGAATTCAAATGTTCATCAAATTACGAAATATAACATACATTTGTATAGGCAATGCTTTTGTCCATGAAATTACGTATCCTCGAAAACGTCTGTTTTACAAAATCCACGAAAATTGATGCCAACGAAAATTGATGAAACCACAGTAAGCATATTGGCTATAAGCGTGTTTCACTGTATATTGACATATAAGGGGACTGTAAATCACTTCTGTTTAAGGGTCAACTCATAATAAGCATATTCCCTATAAGCGTGTTTCACTGTACATTGACATTCATACATTGTAGTGTACATACCAGGATGGGTTTGGTGAAGTTGCTGCCTAGACAGACTTGCCATTGACAAACATGGCTCCCTCAGTGACCACAGGGATCGACACTAACTTTGAAACCATAGTTGTCAGCAGGGCTAGTCATTTCTAATTTCTACTAGTCCTGTTCATGTATTAGTTGTCCAGCAGCCGTAGGCTGGTGGCTGAGTCACGAAGTGACGAGGGGGTAAGTGCGGGAGGGGGTTTCCCCCTCCTACAGGTGGGGGTAAGGGGGGCCTCCCCCGGGAAATTTTGATATAGAGATGGGAAATCCTGCATTCTGCCTGTATTTTGGGTAAAAATTATTTGTCATTCTATGATTGTACCTACATGTATAAGACATTTTTTCTATTCAAAAAATTCCATATTTATAATCATTAAGGGTATTTCGAATCACCTTTAAAGTTTACATTTTGACTTACAAATATGATAATTATGATGATTATAAACATATTTGAAAATAAATTTAACAATTATCAGGTATATTGTGTGTAAATCATAATTATTATTATCTTAGTGAGTACAGTGGACCTTCAGATATCCGGACGCCAGATATCCGGACGCTTCACCTTCCGGACGATTTTTCTCGGGAACGGATTTTTTCAACGTTATTTTGACTCATTTATCCGGAATTCCGCGTTCCGTATCCGGACGGCTCTTTTTTACTACAAAATGTATTTTTACCTTATAAATTGGTTCATTTATCCGGACGGTAAATTTTCATTTGTACTTGCATTCTTGTCAATATTCACGCCTGACCTGAGTGATTATTGTTATCAAAACACTGGTCGGATTTATTGTTTTTACAAGACAATCACCTGTGACCTGTTATGAATGACTCACGATGATTAGTGCACAGATTAAGCATGCTAAGTGGATATGGTCATAATATACGAGAGAACGATACACAAATGAAAATAAACAATTAACTGTGTTGGTAACAGAAAACAATTTTCTATTCAGTTATTTGTCATCTGCGAGATATTTATAATTTTAGTTCAGATCTGGTTTTAATGTTTTTTCTATTTATAGACGGGACGACATAGTTTCATAATCTCGTTGTCTACACATGTGCACACACAAATCGGTATTGTAATTTTCATCTGTAGATTGGTGGCAGTTATCATCAAAAAAAAAAGTAAAACATTCAATCAAATTTAAAATAATTTTAGACAATCAATGAATTACTGCGTGAATTTTTATTATGTCAGATTTAGCGTGGACGAGTGTTCAAATTAAAAATTAGACTCGATACTGACAGCTCGCTTAGTTGTAAATGAGAGAATTTGCTTGGCTACGTTCATCAATTTATGGGAAGTAGAAAATAAAAACTAAGCTGGATAATGAAAAATCTGCCCATATAAGCAGCGTTATATCCAATGTTTGTCATTCTGCTGACCAGCTACAACCATGTCTACACCACCGGCAAAGAGATCGAGCGCGAGCCGGCATTTCGTTTATAGTTAAAAAAATATTTATTATATTTGAAAAAAAGTGTAATAGTAATGCTGATGTATACTAAATATATAGTATTTAAAATTAAATAATTATTTCTATTTGATGGCATTTATCATTCTTTATAAGTAAGAGTTACAATGCCAATACAGCATACCTGGAAGAGAAATCAATAGAATTCAGATATCCGGACGCTTCACTTATCCGGACAATTTGCCTGGGAACCAAAGCGTCCGGATAAATGAGGCGCCACTGTAATTGGTAAAATTTACTGTAGCCCTGCAGGGCAAGTTAAAAGACATGTTTGGTAGTCCGACCTCAAAATTCAGTTGTCCCGGGCCAGCGGGCTAGCGTTAGTGTCGAACCCTGCAGTGTCACTCACACAGCACTAAAAAAGGAATTAATTAATTTATACAGTAAAACTCGGTTATAATGAAGTCACTGGGACCTATGAAATTACTTCGCTTTATCCATAATTCGTTATATCCGAAAAAGAAGTTCATTAAATTTACATAGCTGGGGATCCAAGATAACTTCACTATATCCGTGAATTCACAATATCCGTGTTCGTACTAACCGAGTTTTACTGTAGTTTAAAGAGATAAAAACTTCCCAGCAGGCACGCAACGTTGTTTCAACGTTGAAAGGAGGTGGAATATAGGTTGCAACGTTGATCAACTATATTTCAACGTTGTTTCAACGTTGAGGTTTCAACGTTGAATCCTCAACCTTTTTTCAACGTTGAAACAACGTTGAAGCTGCAACATATTTTCAACGTTGAACGTTCGTCGATATTTCAACGTTGAAACAACGTTGAAGCTGCAACATATTTTCAACGTTGAATGTTTGTCGATATTTCAATGTTGAAACAACGTTGAAGCTGCAACATTTTCTCCACTTTTGATGTTCGTTGATATTTCAACGTTGAAACAACGTTGAAGCTGCAATATATTTTTAACGTTGAATGCTTGTCGATATTCAACGTAAAAACAACGTTGAAGCTGCAACAAATTCTCAACGTTTGAAGTTTATTGATATTTCAATGTTGAAACAACGTTGAAGATTCGATCAACATGTTTTCAACGTTGAGTATTTTCTGATATTATAGAATTGAAACAAGGTTTAAAAATGCAAAGTTGACTGTTTGTTGATTTTAAGGTCAAAATATAAAGGTGTCTTTAACTCTTAATTTATGCGATTTTTCACACGATACACACAGCTGTATGCATTGTTAGAAAATATTACATACATGTATATATATATATATATATATATATATATATATATATATATATATATATATATATATATATATATATATATTATATATATAATTATACATAACATGCATAATAAATGAAACACATGCATTATGAATTGATTTACTCAAAAGAGTTGTGCAAGTTCAGTTAGTACCATTGCAAAAATTTAATAAATTGTGATCAATGCATTTTTTTTTTTACATATTTATAAAATATGTTAAATATAAGCTTTTGATAAATAAATGACATCTTTAGCCAACATCTCACTGCATTTCCACGTCACTTTAGGATTCATAAAAATAATTATTTATTCCAAATTAATGTTCTTAAAATTAGACTCATATAGATCCGTGCCGTATACTCTTCCGCAAAATGTAATACAGAGCGAATCTAAGAAGTCTTATTTTATCAGATTGTGCTTTTGTTGTGTGTATTAATTCTATAATCTTTCTTTTCACAAAATATATATAAAAGAAAAATTCAAATAAACACATAACAATTTTCAAACTGACAATTAACCCCGGTCAAATAGCATTACTTAAGATCCACTCCCCAAAAACCTTCGAGATATCAGATAAGGAGTGCCTCTCGCTTAGTTGGTCAGTTTCAGTGTCAGGATAACCTTGTTATGCAATTTTCTTGCTGGGCAGAGTATAGCTGCAGCTTATCTAAGTCAAAATTTGAATTCAACTGATGGACAAGAAGTGCGCGTCTCCTTGCTGTTCATATTTAATGTGTTTTCAAGCTACATACACAAGGATTAAGGCTGGAATATCAACTTCTGCACAGTAAGTATTATTTCCTTTTCATGGATTTAAGAAATTAAGTCTATTTAGTATCTGTACATCCTTTCATTCTTGATTTATAAGTATATCTGAAATCTACGTGATATGCACATCCTTGGTTCGTGTATTATGTGTATTGTTGATATTTATTTGGTTATGAAATATAAGTATACTTGGCTAATATATTATACAATTCAATTAATTGTAGTTCATCGTATTTTTCAATCAACCAGTGGTGCAGGGAATTGATTGTATATAGCCAGCCTTGATTGCATCAGATTCTTCACCCGTGAAAATTATACAAAGGAATGCAACATTTTGTAAGTACACTATGTCTATGTATGTCTATAACATTTTCTTTAAGTAATAATTTTTTATAAGCATACTAATATGAATTTTAATATGAAGTTAACTATAATTCTTTTTAATCATGTTAATTAAATTCAAGTATCGGAAAATATTCCTTTGTCTGATTTTTTAAATTATTCATGTATAAGTTTTTATTTTTATCGTTTGAAATAACGTGTTACGTACATTGTATCGAACACATTTCTTTCACATCTTTATTTCTTTTATTAATTTCTTTTATTAATAGGCGTTTGCTCTAGAGGGTGGATTCTCCTGTTCATTTCTTTCATTCATGGGACTTAACTACAGATGTATATGCTTGATTAAAATCAATGGATCCGCCACTTTGTGGAACTTAGTAGTGTAAGACAGACACGTACTTTGAAGAACCTTGATGTGATAAATGTGATCCCTTTTCACTAGGAATATAAATTTTGTCAAGCAGTGATTTTTGAGATTCAGTGATTGAATCCAAATCTGTGTTTGTCTTTAAAATACAAACTTAAATAAATTCTCTCACAATCGTAATACTGGATTATAACATATAAATATTAAGCAACTTGAATAAAAAAAAATTATTAGAATTTGAAATGTATTTGTTTATAAAGTAAAACGTAATATGAATTCAACGTGATTTCAACCAAATATCAACGTTTGTACAATAAAAAAAATTCAACCAAATCTCAACGTAATTACAACCAATGTTCACTTTTGTTCAATGTTGATATTTGACGTTGAAACAACGTTGAAGCTTCAACGTTGCATCAACTTTCGTTTGCAACCAAAAATCAACCATAAATCAACCAAAAATTCAACCTATTTTCAACGTTTATTCAACGTTGAAAATTGACGTTGAAACAACGTTATGTTTCAACGTTGCCTCAACTTTCATATGCAACCAAAATTCAACGTTGATTCAACGTTGAAGTGCAACGTTGATTCAACGTTGAAATGCCTGCTGGGTTACTTCCCTTTTATTTTTGGATTGTGTTCAATAGAGACAAACCTAAAATGAAGCATGCTACCAGAATCTTTCCATCTGAAATGACTGTTAAAACTTGAAAGAACAAAGCTAATAAGCTGAAAATCATCTGTAGGATTTTTAATTTTTACCTGTTTCCCTGGGAACTAAACAAAACCTTTGTGACTTTGAAGAAGGCCCCTGGTTGCCATAGCATTGTCAGTGTCTGCGTGTGACCGCCCCACTCATACAGTCTGACACTCCCATCTGCACTGCCAGTCAAATCTTAAGAAAAAAGATTTACTTTCATTGCAAAGAACTTGGTAAAGATACAATTAAAATTCAACATTTACATCATAACCAGAAGTCTCTGTCAAGACTGCATGAAGTTTTCTTAGTGTAGTTGCTTAATGCATGTCACATTATATTATAATCAGACAAAAACTGTATTTGGAGAAGCATTCTGAGAGTATTTAAGAGAATTTTCTATTTTTCGTAACCAAGGCTACAATGTTCATCAAAAACCGATATAGAGAATTGTGTATCTTAATGTAATCTACTTGTGTGTTTGTTGTAGTTACAACGCTAACACGTTCATCAAAATAAAAAACCGCTATATTGAATTATGTATTTCAGTGTAGGCTACTTGTGTGTGAAGTTTAATGTTGAAATCAGACCAAAACTGTAGGAGTAGTGGCATTTTGAAAAATTTTTACAGAAATTTCTATTTTTATTAACCATGGCAACACCA
>NW_026927495.1:15000-30511 GCF_032062105.1 Saccostrea cuccullata | reverse complement strand
AACTGTTCGTTATCTCCATATATCCTTCGTAGTCAGTAGAAATTGCAGTAGACTTGAAGTATATATATATATATATATATATATATATATATATATATATAGAAAGCACAAAGAAATTCACTTTTACAAGGATACCCACTTCCGCCCCAGCCCGGGGTTGAACCCTCGACCTTCGGAATTCGTCTCCTAGCAGTGTAGGAACAGCGCGCTAGACCGCTCGGCTATCTAGGCAAGTCAAAAAACTTGCTTTCGATGCCGATGGAATTCTCGCGGCGCTGCCCTACACCACACGGTCATTGAGAATAGAAATGAGATGCAGTTATTTGGACATTAGTTTTAACAGAGGATTGTTACCAATACATGTTGTAATGAAAATAATTACCCGGTATTTATAAAGCACAATTTACAACAACTCTTAAACTAACATAATTGCCCTAAGTGAAGAGATATTGATATACAAAGCACAAAGAAATTCACTTTTACATGGATACCCACTTCCGCCCCAGCCCGGGGATGAACTCTCGACCTTCGGAATCTGTCTCCTAGCAGTGTAGGAACAGCGCGCTAGACCGCTCGGCTATCTAGGCAAGTTTTAAAAAAACTTGCTTTCGATGCCGATGGAATTCTCGCGGCGCTGCCCTACACCACACGGTCATTGAGAATAGAAGTGAGATACAGTTATTTGGACATAAGTTTTAACAGAGGATTGTTACCAATACGTGTTGTAATGAAATTAATAATTATTTATAAATCACAATTTGCAAAAACTCTTAAACTAACATAATGTAAAAGTGAATTTCTTTGTGCTTTCTATATTAATAATTCTTCACTTAGGGCAGTTATGTTAGTTTAAGAGTTGTTGTAAAATGTGCCTTATAAATGATAATTTATTACATTACAACATGTATTGGTAACAATCCTCTGTTAAAACTAATGTCCAAATTACTGTATCTCACTTCTATTCTCAATTGGATATAAACTATTTGATAATAATCCGATTTCCACTTTTTCCCAGCCACAGTGCTCAGGTGAGCGATGTGGCCCATGGGCCTCTTGTTTATGTATTTCCCACCATTCTCTATTTGAGAAGAATAATAGACACATTTTAACATATGAAAAAAAAATACAGATGATTTTAATTTCTGATTCGGAAAATTGGATATTTTCAGATACATATTGAAAACGCGTGTATAAGAGAAATACATATCTTGAGCTTTTTTTTCATAATACAGAATCAGTAAATGACATTCTATAGAATATACTCAGACCAAAAAAAATGTATTTTTTATTCTTTAAACATATTAAACAAGGACTTACCGGATTCGGCTTTTCACCATTTTTCTATATATATGGAGTCCTTTCTATATTCTACTGTTCCAAGTTTGAGATTCATACTACTGTGTATGCAAATTTAAGATTTATTACTGATATAATTCCATTAATCCACGGTGAATAAAAATATAATTTCATTCGATCAAAGCTTCTGTATGAATTGGAGTTATCTTCAATTCTTGTTTATTATTGCTGCATTAAACATGTTAAATACAACATTTTTACGTCTATGAGCTAATACCATTATAGAACTTACCTACTTTTTAAAAACAATAGTTTAAATAAAAGAGATGATCCCAGACAATTTTGTAAAATGGTTTGTTTTCCTTCTTTTGATTTTTTTTAAATAACCCAACTCCTACAGGAAACCAATCTAAAATCCTCTGAATTGCTTTTCAAAACAGTAGCAGGATTTTTTTTTTTGAAATTAGATTGTCAGGAACTAATATAATTTTTTTTTTCATTTCGGACTTGCTCATACTGACAACAATTTTATCTTAATTTTATCAAAACATTCAGTTTTAATAAACTTTCAGCATTGATGTTGAAAAATTCTGGGAAGGTTTTTTTTTCTACATACTAATCGACCACGATTTTTAATCCTAAATCAGCATGCAGAGAGCAAACAATTTTAACATGCTTAAAAATTATTTTGTTTGAACTGAGCGGCGGCGGAAAGTAGGTCAACTGATTATGGCAAAACCTTCGTGTTTTTGTCACTAGAATACCGGTATTGTGCTCCACGAGTTCGTATCACAAGCATGGCAAAAATACAATTAGTGTATTTCCAGGTTAGAGGTAAGTACAAGCATGTTAATTATGCATTCCATTTATTATTTCGATTTGTCAGGTTTGTACGGATGTACCAATAGATAAAGATCATGCCCATTGTGACGAATTATTCAATGGCATGTTTTTTTTCTTTTATCAATTTAGCTGTCGACACAACTCGTGTAAGATTAAACCTCACTCTAGGCGCGTGATACTGCATTGTACATGAATGTGTAATGATGTTACATTTGTTTATTAGTAGCTGCAATAACGTACATGCAGATTTCTCCGTTATTTTTAACGCATACTGTACTAGACCTTCGTTCATCCGTGCACTATGAAAAAATAAATATATGCATGATGCTGTTAGTGTTATTATTAGATACATAATAGATATCATGGATATTGTACCACAGGGGCTTGTCACGAAATATTTATCTTCTTTTAATAAAGTTACCCCTACTATAAAAATACACAAGTGTGTATTTTTCATAGTAGGGGTAACTTTATTAAAAGAAAAATATTTCGTGACAAGCCCCTGTGATTGTACAGGTAAATATGTTGTACCCATTATTTCTTTAAATCCATTCGAGGGCAACACAATGTGTTGTAATGGACCGATCCTGCACTGATTTCCATGCTTACGAGTTATATTGAACATGTCGTTATAAATAGTCTATTCTGTCTTAAACCAGCTACACCTAGTTGACCCTCCTTTCAGAGTCCCTTGGTTATGTAATCCATACAAATTCACCATGAGAGATGTTTGTATGATAACCTTAGAAAAAGAATAAGTCCCTTGGTTATGTAATCCATACAAATTCACCATGAGAGATGTTTGTATGATAACCTTAGAAAAAGAATAAGTAATTTATATCTACACTGTGGAGTATTGACAATGTTTATATTAGTTTTATGATAAAAATAAACCCGTTATTATTATTTCATGAATTAATTTACAGGTATATGTAAGTACGGAAATCCTTGCAAGCTGTGAGTTTTCAGTTTAATCTATGGTGAAAAAAAAATGCATACTGGGGGAAAGGAAATATCAACCCCCACCACTACCCTCTAATTTTTATTTAATTCATATGGTAATGTTACGGTTAAGTTTCTCCAGCCCCCCCCCCCCCCCCCCCAAAAAAAATGATAAGCACCTCGTAACTTTGTCTTCACATACATTTTTTTTAAATTAAAATATAATATTTGGTGTTATGCATTTTAATAAAAGTTCGTGGAAGACAATACTTTACTACTATGTATGAACATAATTAATAATTATAATTGTCCAGGGGAAGAAACAACCCCGCTTTATCAACGAATTTAAATTGGTTCATTAATTAATTTACATATTTATTTACTGTTCAGATATTATTTCTTTCTAATTTAAATTAAGATTTTTTTCTTTATAAGTTATATGTTTCCTCTTATCCTAGGTCATGGAAATCGTTCTTCCTCAAACTCACGTGCAGGCCACGGTAACCTAGACAAGTGTCCTCTAACCCCCTCCTCCCCCCTTAAAATCCATTAAACGATATTGAAAAGATAAAATCGAAAATTAAAAATTATAATTGTATGCTTTATGAAGGATGTCATATTTAGCTTTTTGAATGCACAAAGAAAAGTTCATTTGTGCCTTAGAAGTGCCTACAGTTGGCCTAAAATGAAGGAGCGTACTTGTAATTCATGATCAAGGCTTTTTTTCATTAATTGTACACTGAAAACATTGTAATAATTCGGTTAATACATGTCATTATCTCTGTGAAGTGTTTAATAAGAACATTTTTTCAGGTCGTGGTGAGTCAATAAGGACTCTTATGGTTGACAACAATGTGGATTATGAGGAAGTTGATTGTGGTCCTAACTGGGTGCAGGAATGGAAACCAAAAATGGTCAGTCTTATTGTTTTTTAAATGAAACTTTTTGTTATTAATTAACATTGAATGTTTCGGAAAAGTGAATTGTTTTAGATATAAATTCGCTATACAACAGAACATTTAACTAATGAGAAGTTTTTTTTAATCCCATTTTTAGACATGGTAATGTTTGTTCAGTATTTCCCAGAAGAACTAGATCTATGTCCGCCAAATTTCACAAAAATTCATTGCTTATCCGAAATCGATGATTGAGGAATATATATACTATAATAATTTTGTCTTGTCCATCAATCTGTCTACTTGTCGGCAAAACTTTAACGGCGTTAAGGTCAAGATCTAGTAAATAACTTTAGACTAACTTTTTGGGGCTAGATCCATTATGACGTCATAATCACTTTCAACTTTCTTTTTCCCGTACTTTACGGCTCTAATAGAATTATGTAGAAAATAAAGTATTTTCATGGAATTCAATTTGAAATAACCTGAAAAGTAGTCCGGATACCTATATTCAATTTAACATTATTTAAAAGAAGAGACCAAGAACATACAAATTACCGTTTTCTGAAAGACTGTAGGCAATCTGGATATATTTTGTTTGTGTGATATGGAAAAAACTCCCATATTCATGACTAATTTTCTTAATTTTTCATTGAAAATGACAGTTTAAAATATGGTTTTTCATCTTATTTTCCTACAAATTATGCCCCGATACACATTTTTTGACCAAGCTAAACTTATTAAGCATCATTAAAGGAATTCATTTCTTGAATTTGATAAATCTGTAGGCACCCTTCATTTACTAGATCTTGACCTTAACAAAGATAATTTTTTTTTAAAAAGTAAGTCAAACTACAAGGTCAAGTTACTATTCCTTGGTATCCAAGTATGGCTTGTCACAATTTCTTTTCATTTACAACTTTAAACTTTTTAAAAAGAAAATCAAGATCAAAATTGTTGCTTTCAATTGTAAGTAAGACATTGTCACTAGGAATACACCTATGGAATTCAAAACCCCAGCTATAGTTCTTACTGTTCACAATTTATGAACAAGAATAAAGATGCTTCAAGTGGGTCCAATTCCAAGTTAAATATCTATACAATTGGAAAGGTTTTTTTCTCAAGGAAAACTTGTACATATATGAAGTACGAACTCCCTATCACCGATTATTAAAAAGTTATAGCCAAGATGTAAATTTCGTAGATTTTTGCAAAAATGGGCCAAACTTCAAGGTCAAGATTAAGAACCAGAGGACAAGTATTTTGTTACTCAAAGAAAGAATACAATGTCAAATATAAACGTCATACCTCCATCCAATCAAAAATTACCGACAAGAATATATTTTTTGTGATAAACATACAAATAGCTAGACAGACGGATGGACAGGGGAAAACTTTATACCCCCGAATTTCGATTACGGGGACATAGAAATGCAGCAGCTTGAATAAAATAGTAAACCTCATATAAATGATCAATTAACAGTATCATTTATTGTTCCAGGCCTTTGGCCAGAGTCCATTCTTCAAAGATGGAGACGTAGAAATCGTACAATCCAACGCAATTCTGAGATATCTGGCTAGAAAACTGGGTGAGTGTGATCTTGTCTTGTCTTTTGCCAAAACAAAACAATACAACTGCAGATACTATCATAACAAAAATTGCATAAAAATAAATATATAACAGAAATTTGTGTGAGAGAGAAACGAGAGGACATTCACTTCCTAGTATCATAACAAGAACTGCTTAAAAATAGAAACAAACAAGCAAATTCAAAGAATTGTGGTCCCCCGCTTTCGGTATCTTTGTGGGCAAGATATCATTTTTAGGGTCAAGGTCAATAGGTAAAAGTTTTTGGTATCCCATGAAAGATCTTGCCATAAAGAATACATATATTTAAAATATGAAAGTCCTAGTTTCTACCGTTCAAAAGTTGTGACCAAGGTTAACGTTTTTAAAAAGTAGTTAAAACTCCAAGGTCAAGGTCAAAGGGTCAAAGTTCTTGGCATGCAATGAAAGGTCTTCTCACAAGGATTCACATACGTGAAGTACGAAAGCCCTAGCCCTTACCGTCTAAAAGTTATGGTCAAGGTTAAAGTTTTTTCAGAAGTACGTAAATCTCCAAGGTCAAGGTCCAAAGGTCAAAGTTGTTGGTATCCCATGAAAGGTGTTGGCTTAAAGAATAAATGTTTGAAATATAAAAGTCCTTGTATCTACCGTTCAAAAGTTGTGACCAAGGTTATAATTTTTAAAAAGTAGTTAAAACTCCAAGGTGAAGGTCAAAAAGTCAAAGTTCTTGGTATCCAATGAAAGGTCTTCTTACAAGAATAAAATATGTGAAGTATAAAAGCCGTAGCCCTTACCGTTCCAAAATTATGATCAAAGATATAGTTTTTTCATAAGTACGTAAATTTCCAAGGTCAAGGTCAAAAGGTCAAAGTTGTTGGTATTTATTGAAAGGTCTTGTCACAAAGAATAAATATGTGAAATATGAAAGTCCTATTACCTACCATTCAAAAGTTATGGCCAAAGTAAAAGTTTGGAATTTTTTAGTAAAAGTAGTTGAAACTTCAAGGTCAAAAGGTCAAATTTGGTGGTACCCAAAGAAAGGTCTTATCACAAGGAATACACATATGAAATATGAAAATTATAGCTCCACTAAATCAAAAGTTATGGGCAAGGTTAAAGTTTTTGTGACGGACGGACAGACTGACGGACGGACAGACGAATGAGATTTAATGTCCCCTCGCTTTCGCGAAAGCGGGGGACAATTAGTGTGTGAGAGAAACGAGAGGACACGAGGGGATCGATATTTCCTAGTATCAGATAAAAATAGTCAAAGATGCTGAGTGAACCTATCACCTGAGAAATGCGGTGAGAGTGGTTGCATGAGGGTGATGAAACTTGATTTCGTCAGGTCATTTTTGGTCATAGGGAAAGGGACAGCCAATCCTACGTAACAGGCGAAAGGTCAACCATTGGAATAAATTATCAATAAAATGATAAAAAGTTAAGATTTTGCAAGAAGTTTAATATGAATCTTAAACGGTATTTCATAAGTCAAAAGGATAAAGAGGTACAGAAGTGTAAGTAAAAATTCAAGTCGCAAATTCATGTTTGTAGTTGAAAATTTTGATAAAATAACAAATATGGTCAGGGCGGAGCTCTTACACAGGAGTAGTATAAATGCGACGGGGAAAGATTTCTCGTCAGAGAAATTCCGACGAGGTGTCTTCTCTGTTGTATTTATACAGGTAAAAGATTTTTACAAGTTTTGGTAAATAATTTTAATAAAAGCTAAGTTTCAGATTGTTAAGATTCAGTTGGCTCATTTTCTTTACAGGACAAGATATTTTATAATGTTTAATATTTCTTGTACTATTTATTGTGTTGAATGAAGTTGTTTAAAATATAAAATGGATTGTAAAAATAAAGAGAAATTCCGACGAGTTGTATTCTCTGTTGTATTTATACAGGCAAACCAGTTTCCAAGAGGGGTGAAGTAAGAGCTTTCGTAAATAATTGGTCACTGGTCAACAGAGGAGTAAAAGAGTTGTTCAGTTGGTTTACCTCTCACTGCGGAATTTAATAAGATCCTGGTGGATAACAAACCTAGGCATGATCGGCCCAATGTCATTCGGGACTCTGCCTTCCTAAACCTTTGCTGGTTGGGAAATAACAAAAATTAAGGCTGGAGTCCAGAATGAGGTTGACCCGGTTATGATAATACACTTAAAATAAAATGTTATGCAGCGCATACAAGTGATTTTAAGTGATAATATTCCTTGTAACAGTTCGCAATAATCTAGGTGATCTCGTTCAAATACAGTTTATGTAACCTTAAACAGATAATTTTTATCATATTTTATTTGCTTAAATGTTCAGGTCGATATTTTCAGGATTATTAAATTTTTTATAAATTGATAAGATATAACTTTAACTTAGCATATGTTATATAATAAAAAAAATAATTCAAGTGTTCTCATTATCTATAAAGTCAAAACAATATGAGCTGCATTTTTTGAGCATTTTATTTTGCTGTTAAAATTTGCTGTTATGATAAAGCTCATGGAACATTAATGATCAATTAGACTAAATTTTGAATTAATTTGGTTCAGAAGGAAAATTTCTGTACAAGGGAATATATAGTAATTATATAAAAAAATCAATATTGTACAGGATGACATAATGACGTGTGATTTTGCTTTTAATTAAAGCTTATAAATACTTATTTCATCGCAAATACCAATAAAAGAAGGTTGTAGGTAATTTTTATGTCACTGATATACATTATTACAACATTGCAGCAGAAACATTTTGTTATTAAAGTTGCTTTATGGAAATATACAAGGCTTACAGTAATCGTATTACTCGATTATATTTTACTTTTCTGATACTCTTTAGATCTATATGGTTCGAACAACAAGGAAGCAACACGAGCTGACATGATTAATGATGGTGCAGAAGATCTTAGAATAGAATATACAAGAATGATTTATCAGAACTATGCAAGTATTATTCCTTTGTAAAAACCAAAAGCTCAAATAGCACAGTGGACATGGTTCTATCAATAAGAAAATGACTCTGACATGTATGCTAAAATTTGCAAATTCTTTTGAGTAGCTTTCAAGAAATAGTGTTTCACTGCTACACAGATTTTCCTGCATGATACGTTGATTGAATTTCATTTCACAGCATTATCTTCTTAGATATATGATATATAAAGGAAAGTCTATCCATATAAGGAGAGAGACGATGCCTTACCTAGCAGAAAATTTGATGTTAAAAATGAAGTGAATTCAAATCCTCTTTAAATCTATTACACTACTTTCATGTTGCAAATTTTGAATTTACCGGACTGATTTAAGTACTCCATTTACAAGACAAATTCTTTTATATAGTGTCATCTGTAAAATATTTAAAATTTACATGACAGTTCCATTTCATTGTGTTGTTAATTTTTTGATTCTGACGTCCGATAGGATTGCACGTTGATACAATGACATATATCAATGTTTAGCTTTTTCTTGTAGGAGGACGGAAAGGGTCCATTTATTGAAAAGCTTCCTGGAAAACTACAGTGTTTTGAGGTTTGTTACATTAATGTGCAAAGACTACTGTTTTATTTGCCCAGTCTTACAATTCAACTTTATCAAAAAAATTCTTACTATGATATTATGAAACATCATTAAGTTTCCAAACCCAAACATGAACATGCGCTGCTTAAAGAGATATGACAACATGTTGAACGAAATTTTTAAAAAAGCAAACATTGTTCGTTTTTACCTTATCTTGTAGAACTTAATGAAAGGTGGAGATTATGTGCTGGGAAGCAAGGTTTGTATCTGAAAATCTGCTGCTTTAATTGTTTAGTAAAAATTAAAAGCAACATGTAAAAATTTTTTTTCAATAAATGTTATTAAAATTGCCCCTAATATGAAATATCTGTATTATATTATCTATATGTACTACCCATTTTCATACCATCATAATTCGTTTTCTGGATTTCCCCCTTTTCTAAAAAAAACCTAAAGGGTATTAAGGTCTTCCGTTTCCAACGGAAGACCTTCTACTAATTCTGTTGGTAAAGATTATTAAGGTCTTCCGCTCAGGCGGAAGACCTTCTACTGATTCTGATGGTTAAGATTATTAAGGTCTTCCGTTTCCAACGGAAGACCTTCTACTGATTCTGATGATTAAGATTATTCTTATTATTCTTTTTTTTTCCTTTTCCTAGACGCCAACTTTGAGGCCTCATATTTCACTCATTTCTCAACGGATTTTGCTCAAATTTTCAGTCATTATACACATCGATAAACTCTATCAGAAAGCCGTCTAATATTTCAAAAAAGTACTTCCGCTTTTGAGTTATTTCCCTTTAAATGAAAATTTATAGGCTTTCATTTCCAGATAAAGGCTCAGAGATCACAAAAGCTGGAGCAGAAATTCTACTGATTTTAGATAATAAAAGGACTGAAGTTGTGCATGCCAGTTTTTGTTTTTCGATTTCTTTATTCAAAATGGCGCTATATAGGGGTCAAAAATTAGAACGCATAAAAGAGCGAAAAATTACACATATTTTACCTTTTATCTTGAAAACTAAAAATATTTTGTTAAGACATATTGAATAAAAGTTGTGCATAATTGCAAGAGCTTTCCTTTGATATCATTGAAAAGGGGCTGGCCCCTAGAATTAGGGATCTAGGGGCCTTGAAAGTTTTTGCTTTATAACTCAAAAACGGTAAATATTTTGATATGGTTGTCGATTTTAAATTGTTCCTTTATATCATTTCTATCCTATGAAAATATTATTTTGTTCGAGTCTTACGTATGGTAAGAAAGAAATGTAGATCCGTAAACATGGCACCGTTCTCATTTTGCTATTGAAGGAGAACTTTTTATGCGTATAATTGAAATAAACATGCCATAAGTAATAAATATTTGACAACGCTGATCATATTTTTTTTTTGATTAGGTTTTAAACGACAAAAGCTGGAGCAGAATGTCTGCTGCATTTAAATACTAGAAGAATTGAAGTTGTGCACATCGGTTTTTCTTTTTCGATTTCTGCGCTCCAAACGGTGCTAGATAGGGGTCAAAAATGAGAATGCCTAAAAGCGCCAAATTTTACATATATTTCCTTGTGTATCTTTTAAACTAAAAATAATTTGTTAAGACATATTTCACAAATATTGTGCATAATTTTAAGATCTATCATTTGACATCATTAAAAAGGGGCTGGCCCCTCAAATTAGGGGTCAAGGGAGCATGAAAGTTTTTGCATTATAACTCAAAAACGGTAAATATTCGATATGGTTATCGATTTGAAATGGGTTCTTTAACATCTTATTGATCTCATGAAAACGTTATTTTGTTCGAATCTTTTGTTATTGAGTGAGCAGCAAACTTTATGTACAGGTAACTGATTAATTTTATACGGCAAGTGAAGAATTCTTTATGCGTACGCGTATAACACGTATAACTGAAATAAACTGGATAAGAATAATATACTGAACTAAACTGAATGTTAAACTTTGTTGAAATAAAGTTTTTAACGTATTCTCTTGCTGGATGTCATACAGATTATTCAGAGACAACTTTCTCCTTGTATTTAGTTTGAATTACAAGACGGGAGATAGGAAAAATACTTATCATCTCTCATTCGATTGATACTCAATGTTGCATTATTTATAAAGAAAAAAAAATCAAGCTTAAAATAATTCACTGTCATTTTATTCATGCATCGTGAATTTTCCTCGGACCTTGACTGTTTTGTTTACAGATGTGCAACCTGTTTATCGATCGCGCATGCATTGACCTATATACATTCCGGAGGTCAACATTACCGCTCTTTGATTTTTACGCCCAGAGTTATCTAAAACGATGCTAGTCATCGATTTACTCAGTTTAAAATCAAGAATTTGTTATTTGCGTAAATCGTAAGAATATTTCTAGACACAAATATAAAGGTTTTCTTGAACATGTACGAGTATTAAAAGATAAAAATGTCTGATTCTATTCTTTGACGAATGAATAAAAGGCGCTGGGATTATTAAATTTCCTCTCATTGCGATACGTAACCCCCCTGAAATGATACAGTGCTTTCCTTCAGAGTCGAGAATGGCAGGCCAGGGCTGGTGATGAAATCCATGATTACTCCATAACCTATTATAATATTAACCAAAAATCATACGCGATATTGTTTTTAATTCGCATGTTGTCAAATAAATTTAAGAAAAGGTCGGCAAAGATGAGTATGCCTCACTAAACTTTTTTTATTCATAAACTTTTTAATTTCTAGAGTGTACAATCGAGCATCGAAGTGTTTACATGTACGTCTACATGTACTAGTTTTTTTTTCGGGGGGGGGGGGGGTTACCAGTTTTCGCTGCATTTGATTTCCTGAATTTTGCATTGCATTTCCGACAATTAAACAAAGTTAATAGAATATAATTGGTGACAGTAACACAAGTGATTTATAAAACAAAAGTCAAGCAATAAAACGTTAAAGTTTGTATTTTGAAAAATAAATCAAGTCAAGTCACATAAAACAAAGACAGGTTGAAACACTCACACATGGACATACACATAAACGTTTTGGTAACTCGGAATAGTCCAGAGCAAAAATATATTTTCTTGATGACGGAACGTCCAGTACATCTAATGTTCACGTCCGGGATAATCCACGGCAGTTTTATCACACATATGCAATTATCATACAAGTCGAACGCTCTTTGAGGTTGAGAATTGACACTAATTCCTTAGATAAATACTGAGTGACAAATTCCTTTTTACTGTCTTAACTTAAATTGATAGGAAAATAATTTTAGCATATGTAAAAAATAAGCATTAGAAATAATTTTTTTCATAAAATTCAATTCTGTTACATTTCAAATGAATTTGTAAAATTAACTTTATGACAATTGTCATGCTGCAGATCTGTAGCTCGCTAGCTGTTCTAAAAAAAATTGAGATGGGTCACCAGAGAGCTACTGTGCCATCCATATTATCTCAAGTTCAGGCTCAGAAGGAGACTATTAAAAACGGTTGTAAGGAATGTTTAACTGTAGAAAAATTTAAGGAATGTGTTAGAGGCACACGGTAAATAATATTTTTAGATTCAAGCAGTTGAAAAACACGGATATTGAATATAGCTTCAGTGCAATTTTTTCTAATATTTTCTAGTTTTTTATTCTTCGTATTTCTCAATTTATCATGTTCAAATAACGTGTATTTATTTTTATTAGGGTACATTAAACCTTATTTGTCAACCAGTCTGACAGTGTCCATCTGTCACGAGAACTTTAAACTTGATAATAACTATTGTATGAGTTGAAATAGAGCTTTCATATTTCACATGTGCATTATTTGTGACATGTGATTTTCAAATATACTGCGATTTTTAACCCCGTGACCTTGATCTTGGAGCTTGACCTACTTAAAAAATAACATTACTTTAAATTGACCATAAGTATTGAAAGCTTTCATTTATAAACATGTACATGTAATACCTGTGTCAACGCCTTTGAAAATTCATTATGATTTTTGACCCTTTGACCTTGAAGTTTGACCCACTTTTCAAAAACATTAACCATAGTCATACCTTTTGAGAGAAAAGAGATCGATTAGGGCTTTTATTTTACCACTGTGTATTACCCGTAACAACATTTTTTTAAATACCGATATGCTGATTTTGACAACTTGACCTTGAGGCTTGACTTACTTTTCACAATTTTAATCTTGATCATAACTTTTGAATGAGAAGAGATAGGGATTTCGTATTACACAAAAATCAAATGTATGTAACCTGTGATAAAATCATTTCAAATACTAGCATATAATGAACTTTGACCTTGAAGTTTAACCGGCTTTAAACATTGCTTAAAATTGACCATGACTTTTGATAAAGAAAGGATAACGCTTTCATACCTAGATTTACACATGTATATACGTATTAGCTTTGACAAGGCCTATCGAAAAAAATATAGCTTAAGAATTCGTCAATACGGTAGCACACAAATTGGCTTTGCTTATCACCAGCGTGTGTCATGGTGTGACGTAAGGTCATTTTAACAAGGTCAAGGTCGCAAACATTCCTTCACTATCTGTTTAATAGTAAAACATAAATAAGATGACATTTACCCTTAAAAGATTGCTTTAACATTAGAACGTGGCATGACCTTGACCCAAGGTCATTTCTCCCTGTCCGCAGCTCCGACGGAAGACCTACTCGTTGCTTTGCAACGAGCTCGGCTCTAGTTATTCTTTTTTTTTCTTCTACTTCCTAGACGCCAACTTTGAAGCCTCATATCTCACTCATTTCTCAACTGATTTCGCTCAAATTTTCAGAGATACTAGAAGTTACTTAACTCTATCAGAATGATGTCAGAAATTTCAAAAAGTCACTTCCGGTTTTGAGTTATTTCCCTTTAAAGGAAAATTGATAGGCTTTCGTTTCCAGACAAAGGCTCAGAGACGGCTAAAGCTGGAGCAGAAATTCTACTGATTTTAGATAATAGAAGGATTGAAGTTGTGCACATCGGTTTTTATTTTTCGATTTCTCTATTCAAAATGGCGCTATATAGGGGTCAAAAATTAGAACGCTTAAAAGAGCTAAAAATTACTCATATTTTGCTTTTTATCTTCTAAACTAAAAATATTTTGTTAAGACATATAGAACAAAATTTGTGCAGAATTACAAGATCTTTCAAATGATATCTCGGAAAAAGGGCTGACCCCTAAATTAAGGGATCTAGAGGGGCCAAAAGTTTTTTCCAGATATCTCAAAAAGTATTGAGAATTTGTAATACGTCTAAGAAACAAAGTTGTTCAAAATGTCAAGCTTAATCTATTGAAGTCGTCAAAATGATTCCGGCGACGTCACTTCCGGTTGAACTGGAAGTCGTCAGAAAATGCATATTTTTGCCTTCTTGACAAGTTTTTGGGTAACATATGTCACTGGAAGCATAAAACTTAATTTTTCTGTCCGTCCACATCACTTCCGGTCAAAGCGGAAGTAGCCAAAAATAGCTTATTTTTAAAGGTTTTGATGCAAAATTGAAATTATAAAGTGACTAGAGACGACTTAGCTCATTGCTTTCTTTTGTTGACGTCACTTCCGGTCGAAACAGGACGGAAGACCTACTCGTTGCTTTGCAACGAGCTTTGCTCTAGTTTTGAATCTGCTTCTTTATATCAAAGAACTTCAGATTCGATTTAAGTTCATGTTATTTTATCTGTCTTGTACAAGTACAGTGTTTTGAAGCTGTTCTCTAGAGTTGCGCAGAAAATCCAGTACTGATTCTTGCTTTGCTTTTCGAATCCCACTGCGGGACCTTGGGAGTTGGTTAGACCGTATGTACAGAGATCTCGTGAAGCAATAAATAGCATGTGAAAGACACCTTTTGCGCGCTGGGTGCCGAATAAAGTGCTTCGAATCAACTGCGGGATGTGGAGACCAATTCTATGGATGAGACTTGTAAATCGAGATTCTGTGTCGCAATAGACTTGTAAATCGAGATTCTGTGCTGGCACGAAAATGGATCCTCATTGTTTAATTACCCAGAGTGCCAAGCATAGGTTAATATTTGCGTCGGCAAGTGATGGAGTCTCCATATGAGTGAAAAATTCTCGAGAAGGGCATTAAATATCATACAAAAAAAAACTTAAATGACATATTTCCATTAAAGAATTAAAATATTCTACTAAACTCAAATTTATAATTGATGTGGATTTACATGTTCTCCACTAATTTCGATTTGGTTACAGGTTTGCTTTACGGACTATAATCTGTTTGACCTTTTGGACTGTCTGGTGACCTTATCTCCCCCCTGTCTGGATGCTTTTCCCTCACTCAAGGCCTACCATAATCGTATGATGAACAGACCAGGAGTCCAGAAACGAAGAGCAACAGAGCACTTCAAAGGAATAAAGATCAATGGAAATGGAAAGCAGTGATCAAATCTGCCAGAAAGGTATTCAAGAGTTTGTATCCCTCAGTTGATTCGATATGCAAGAGCATTCTCTATACCTATGA